>NC_056737.1:191105258-191192758 GCF_019279795.1 Protopterus annectens
CCTTGGGAAATGGTCTCTGGATCCGCAGTAGGATTCTTGAAGAGGAAGTTGTGAGAGTCACGTACTCCAATACCGGTCAGGTTTTCTGGGAGCTGGAGCTAAGGTGTCTGGGGAAAGGCTAGATTCCAAGAAAGCATCATCTACAATGTCCGGAATAGGAGGGATAGCTAAAGGCCTGTGTGTGTTGAGGAAGGAGTAAGAATTCCCTAAGCCTCTTTCTGGAGTCAAAGTAATCCTGGCTTTCCCAGCAGAAATGTTCCCTAAGTGTGCAAGGTTTCACCAAAAGAAAAATCTTCTGGAGGGGAAGCAGAGGGAAAGGAATCCTCTGCATCAGAATCCTCATAGGTAGATAAGGGCAAATCCTGGTAATCAGGAGCAGAAATACCAGATTCCTGATCAGAAGAATCAGAAGGAAAATCAGTTTTAAGTCTCTTAGAGGAGGAAGGCTGGCTTCCCCTAATTAAGGTAATAAGGTCTTCAGCCAATCTAAGCATTTGGTTTTTAAGCATATGGGCCTGAGCATGCGGTTTGGTTATCTGTTTTCTAGGCGGTGTGAGTTTTAGGCCTGGATGAAGAAGATAGCGTTGGTTTAAAATGCAAGTCAGTAGGCCTGAACACACCCTCAGAAGCCGGTGCCTGCACAGCGGCTCCGGACCCAACCAAGGTAGAGACATACGCAGGTTCCACAGTTGAAGCAGCATCTCATGGCATACCGGACTCAGAATGGGTCTCAGTAGAGGCCTGTGAATCTGAAGTAGCGGGTATCAGGGGCTGCAAAAGCGCCTCACTGAGTACCGGCAGACTGGCGACTAGCTTAACTGAAGCATAGTCGGCGGTTTTGGACCTATGCGGTCTGTCTCTGTCTTTATCCTTATGTTTTTTCAGAAGATCGTAGTTGGATGGCTTAACGAAGTACGGATACAGAGTACCAAAATAATTTGCTGCAAAGATAGCCCGACGATGAATAGTTCGGTGGTTGAACAAGGCACAAAACCGACAATGAGGTAAGTCGTGGTCTGGGCCGTAGCAAGGAATGCAGTACGAATGAAAACTCTGAGTATTTGCTTTCCACAGGTAAGACTACTGTTAACTTTTACGACATCGGTTGGAGCAAGAAAAAAAGATCTCCAATGGAGTACTTATCTTTTTTGAAGACTTCGGTTCTGAAATTCAAAAACGAAAATTTCAGGAGTCGGCCGACTGGCACTTGCGAACTGCATCTGCTTCGGGCACCGCACGGCAAGAAAGACTGATGTAATGGCATCAGCTGCATGTTTTATACCCCTGATGACCTGATGTCATGGAAGAAGAGACAGCATCCGATGCAGGGATCCAAGACACTGCTATTCAGGCCGGCTGAGGGCTACCTGCAGGCAGATAACCCAAATGTGATGACTGCAACAGTGAAACACGAAGAAAGTACAGTTTTGTACCTACCATAAATGTAGATGTTAGAATGCTAATACAGCTGCAGTCATAACAGATGGGTTCTCCTGCCGTCAGGCAGGTCCTTGGTCGGCCGAATTCCAAAGTCTAGGTCCGGCGTCGGTTATTGTCGCTTCTTCCCTGACGTCAGTGCGACAAAGGTATAAAAGGAACCAGCCGACGCCATTTTCTTCAGTTTTTCTTGCCCCAGATGTCAGGTGCCCCCAGAAAGAAGGCAATACATAAATTTGTGTAATAATGCAGTGCAATATAATCAAAATACAGTAGTTGCAAGCAAATACATCATAAATGAATACCCCAATCAGGTTGTATGAGAATGTGTTAGCCTATAGGCCTGTCCCAAGAGGGGAAGAAGGGAGGGGAAACCTGGACTGCAGCTGTATTAGCACTCGAACATCTACATTTATGGTAGGTACAAAACTGTACTATGTTCATCGTGCATACAGCTGCAGTCATAACAGATGGGTAGAATCCCAAAGCTAAGAAAGGGGTGGTAGGCACTAGGTGGAACTAGGAGGAGCCAAAATGCCCTGCAAGACTGCAGTTGCAATGTCTGCTCTAGATTTGGAGTATAATGGTAGGTTGTAGTGCTTGGAGAAGGTATGCACCGAACTCCAAGTGGCTGCTTCCAAAATATCCTTGGTAGGAACTCCTCTGAGGAAGGCTGCAGAGGTGGCTGTGGCCCTGGTGGAATGAGTTCTAATGCCTGTAGGTACAGCTTTGCCATGAAAGGAATAGCAAAAGTGTATGCAGTGGGCTATCCATTTTGAGAATGTCTGTTTGGAAATTGGCTTTCCTTGAGCTCCTACCGCATAGGCCACAAAGAGCTGTTCTGATTTTCTGAAAGGCTTTGTTCTGTCCAAATAATAACTAAGTTGTCTGTGGATGTCCAAGGAATGTAGTAACCTCTCCCCTTTGTTTTGAGGATTAGGATAAAAAGTAGGTAAATGTATGGCCTGATTTAAAGCTACCCTGGATCCCACTTTAGGCATAAAGGACGGGTTGGTTCGTAAGGAAACTCTGTCCTGATGGAAGATGATAAAAGGCTGGACAGCCATGAGAGCCTGTAGTTCTGAAACTCTACGAGCTGAGGTGATAGCCAGAAGGAAAGCTGTTTTCCAGGACAAATATTGCAAATCTGATGAGGCAGCTGGCTCAAAGGGAGGCAAGGTCAGTTTTTCCAGAATGAAATTAAGATCCCAAGCAGGTATTGGTTGTTTCCTTGGAGGTCTTAAATTCTTAGCCCCTCTGAGGAACTGTCTTAAGAGAGGGTGAGAGAATAAAGGTGGATCAGTGTTGCATTCTGCAGAAATGGCTGAGGCATGGATTTTGATGGAGGAGAAAGAAAGTCCACTGCTTAGCAGTTCAGCCAAATATTGTAGTATTTGAGGTAAATTCAGTTTTCCAGGATCCTGGCCCTTTTTCTCATTCCAGACACAAAAACGTTTCCATTTTGCGGAGTAAGCTTTTCTAGTTGATGGCCTTCTGGCCTCCAAAATGACATCCTGCACCTCCTTGGAGAGTAGGGCCTGTTGTAATGCTAAGGAATCTTCCATGCGGCTAGATTGAGTGTTTTTAGCTGGCTGTGAAAAGTTTTGAAGCTGTGCTGAGTCAGAAGAGGAGGCATTAGAGGCAGGGTCCATGGTGGCGAATGTGTCAGCCTCCTCAGGAGTGGGTACCAGTGTTGCCTTGGCCAGTCCGGAGCAATGAGAATCATCTTTGGTCTGTCTGCTCTGGTTTTCAATAGAACTTTGGGCAGCAGAGGAAGAGGTGGGAAGGCATAAACTGTCATTGATGTCCAACTGAAAGACAGAGCGTCCACTCTCCAGGCCTTTGGATGGAAGATCCTTGAGCAGAATTTTGTCAATTGATGATTTTTGTGGGAGGCAAAGAGATCTATGTCTGGCCTTCCCCATTCTTGGATTATTTCTGTAAAAACTTCTGGGTGCAATTTCCATTCGTGTGGATCTGTCATATTCCTGCTTAGGTTGTCTGCCAGCGTGTTTTCCTTGCAGTTCCATTTGTAAGTCCACGGCCATGTTCCAAAGTGACATGGCCAGTCTGCATAAGGGGTAAGAAGGTGTTCCTCCCTGTTTATGTACCACATAACTGTGGTGTTGTCCATTCTTATCAATAGTTGACCTGGTTGTATAGAAGGTCCTTGAAAGCTATAATAGCATTTATTACTGCTAGCATTTCTTTTTGATTGATGTGAAGGTGCTTTTCTTTTAGGGACCATTTGCCCCGAATGCACTGATATGTCATGTGTGCCCCCCAGGCGTAGTCCGAGGCCGTCTGTTGTGATGAATTTATTTGCTTGAGGCTTGCTGAATGGAAGACCTGTGTTTGTTTGACATGCTTGAGCCCACCACAGAAATTCCTTTTGCAGGCATGGAATTAGTGGTATTATTGTTTCCAAACTGTGGCTGTGTTGAGACCATATGTTTTTCAGGTACCATTGTAGTTTCCTCATATGCAGCTTTGCACATGGGATTAGTAAGATGCAAGATGCCATGAATCCCAGAGCCTGCAGTATTTTCCTTGCAGTCAGCCTGCTGCAATTTGCTAGTGTTCTGAAGTATTGAATTAGTTGCCCCTGCTTCTCTGGCGTGAGGTAGGCCATCTGGGTGTTTGTGTCCAAATTGGCACCCAAGAAAATTATCTTCCGAGAGGGTATTAGCCTTGATTTCTTTCTGCTGACTGTGTATCCCAGAGAGTTCAACAACATTATTACATAAGCCAGATGTTTCAGAAGAATGTGCTGGCTGTCCGCTTGGATCAGGCAGTCATCCAAATAGGGGTATATTTGTATCCCTTGAAGTCTGCAGTAGGCAATTACTGATGCCAGGCATTTCGTGAATACTCTGGGCACAGTAGACAAGTCAAAGGGCAATGCAGAGAATTGATAATGGGTTGAACCTGCAAGAAACCTGAGGTACCTTCTGCAATTTTGTCTGATTGGGACATGCAGGTATGCCTCCTTGAAGTCCAATGTTACCAGCCAAGACTCCTTGCCCAGCATGGGAAGAAGTTGCTGTAGAGTGAGCATCTTGAATTTTGGTACGAGTAGAAATGTGTTTAGGATGGATAGGTCCAAAATAGGTCTCCAATCTTTTCCCTTCCTTGGCACCAGAAATAGCCTGGAATAAAAACCTTGACCTTGTTCGTGCGTAGGTACCTCTTGAATAGCTTTCATGTTTATGAGATCTGTAATTTGCCTTTGTGCCTCTGCCCTTTGATTGTGTGGCAGGTTTGGCATGCCTCTCATTTTTGGAAGGGTGTGGAAATGGAATTTGTAGCCTCTGTTTATTATGTACAGGATCCATTTGTCCTTTGTGACAATATGCCAATTTTTTGAAAATAATGCCAGCTTTCCTCCTAAGGGGGCTGCCATTTGAGACTTGGTTGGCATGCAAAGGGGAAAGTCAATGGGTTTGCTTCCTGAAAGATTGCGAGTTATCCTCACCACCTCTGTGTAGGAGCCTGCCAGTGTCTGCCTCTAAACGATCCTTGGGATTGTCCTCTGCCTCTCGGGCGCCTGTATCTGCCTCTTTGGGGTCTGTCCGTGGCAGGAAAGGACCAGTGTTTGGAAGGCCAATTTCTACTAAAACGTGGGGGTTGTACCTGTAGAAATTCTCTCACAGTTTGCATTGATTTAGCCTTTTCCTCCATTTTCCTTAACACCTCCTCAGCATTAGCACCAAAAAGTACATCCTTTTGAAGAGGGGCGTCTAGTAATTTAGCTTTGAGGCAAGGCTTGTTCCTTGAGCCAGGCATGCCTACGTATGACTGATCCTGTAACAGCAGCTCTACATGAGGCCTCTAGAGCATCAAAACCACATTGTAAGGTATGCTTACCCACTTGTTCTGCACTATGCATCAAACCCTGCAACTCCTTCAAGTCTGGTTTTTCAGGTTGTGACATTTTACTTTTCAATTGTGATAACAAAAGCTGTTGGTATTTTAGCATATGAAACGGACAGTTTTAGGCCCTCATGGATAAGGTAGCCGAGGTATATACCTTTTTTCCCCACGTTTCTAAGGATCTGGAGTCTCTCTCGGAAGGTAATGGATTTTTAGCAATGGAGGCCTTAACTCCCTTGGGGCCCTGTGAGATGGTTTCTGGGTCAGCAGCATGGCTTTTGTATAGAAATTGGTGTGAGTCAGGAACCCTATAGTACCCGTCAGGCTTAGCTGGAGGTAGAGAGTCCGGGTTAAGGCAAGCCTCCGAGTAAACATCATCTAGGATGTCCAAGACAGGAGGTATAGCCAGAGGCCTGTGCTGAGGTAGCAAGAGAAATTCCCTGAGCCTTTTCTTGGAATCAGAATAATCTTGGCCTTCCCAGTGGAAGTGTTCCCTTAAGGTATGCAAAGTTTCCCCAAATGAGTAATCCTCTGGGAGACAGAAGGGATGGACTCCTCCGCATCAGAGTCTTCAAAAGGGGAGTAAGAATGTTCCTGATCAACAGAATGCTCCGAAATAATAGAGCACTGATCAGAGGAGGGAGAATCTTCCTCCACTCTGGGCCTTTTGTCCGGTGGGGGCTGAGAACCTCTGATAAGAGTAATTAAATCCTCAGCCATTTTAAGCATCTGTTTCTTAGGCATGGGGCCTGGAGATGGGCCCTGTGTAGCTGGTCTCTTAGGGTGCATGGTTGCTTTAGACTTAGTGAAAGCCTTGATGGAGAAAGAAGAGGAAGGTCTGAAGACACCTTGAGTGGAGGTGGACCTGTCCACATTCTGAGATTCAACGCCAAGAGTGGCTTCGGTATCTGTAGTCGGGGTGTGGGCCGAGGAGCCTGCGACCTCGGGCACAGGAGACACCGTCAAAGAAGTGTCGTCGGTAGTCAGGGGCTGCGTAGACGCCTCGCTGAGAACCGGACCACGTGTAGTCGGCTTCAGCGTGGTGACGGTAGAGGCCGCGGACCTCGTGTGTCGGTCCTTGTCTTTGCGTTTTTTAGACAAAACCGGAGTCGGAGTATCCGACAACATAGTATAGTTAAATGCTTTCCCAAAATAATGCTGGGGGAACTCCGCCCGACGCTTAATAGTGCGTTTGTTGAATGTAGCACAAAAGAGACAGACCGAGACGTCGTGGTCTGGGCCTAAACAAGGTATACAGAGGGAATGAAATCTTTATGCGGTATTTGCTTCCCACAAGAAATACAATTATTAACTTTGTCTGACATCGGTCTGAGGCAAGAAAAGTTTCCCCAATGGGGTACTTAGCTTTTTAGAAGACTTCGGTTTCCAAATTTTCGTAATCTCAGGAGCTGGCCGACCGGCACTTGCGAACTGCTTCTGCTTTGGGCACCGCGCGGCAAGAAAGACTGAAGAAAATGGTGTCGGCTGGTTCCTTTATACCCCTGTCGCACTGACGTCAGGGAAGAAGCGACGACAAGACGCCGGACCTAGACTTTGGAATTCGGCCGACCGAGGACCCGCCTGACGGCAGGAGAACCCATCTGTTATGACTGCAGCTGTATGCACGATGAACATCAGCCCTTCTACAACTAAACCTGCTACAAGTTTCCACACTATTAACATACAAAAAAATGCCTAAATAAACTAGGACAAGCATATAAAAATGGCTACATATGCAGCAAACAAAGGTATTTTGTCATTTCCTCGCAGTTCTATGGCTAAGATGAACAGATCTCTAAAATACAGAAACATGCTTGCAACTCAACCAATACACTAACAGTACACACAAACAAAGGAAATGCCCTAACAAAGACAAATCTTGTTAAAAGGAACATTCTAATTGGGCTTTTATGATCCATTAAATACAGTACAGTACAAACAGTGAAATCAAATCAGCTTAGGGGCTCCTCGTGCACTGCTCAAACTATGAACTTAATCCCATCAGACACTCAGGATTCCAAGAAAAAAAAAAAAAAAACATTTCTAAGAAAACAAATCTAGCATTTTGGATCTGCATGTGCTGAATGCCAACTAATTCAGCTAAAAGTTTCTTTATCACTACTATCACCTTACTAGCCTCGTATTTTTGCTGAACTACCATGATCTGTTATGCTTACTCTGCTTATTCACAAACTGCGGTGGCTTACACAAGAGGCTGCATATATTTGTCAGAAAAAAATGGTAATCCGTAGACAATTAATGGGGATTACTATGACAGATGAGTCTCAAGAAAGTTTGAGAAAGTTAACTTCTTGGAGCTGCTGTACACAAGACATTCAACAGCCTGGGGAAAGGAGAAGTGTAGAGCTTTCAGAAAAGATGCCAAAGGAATTTACGAGGCAAATGTGGTGCCTGGGAAGCCCATAAAGGAAAAAGGTAGACAGTAGATTTATGACAGGCAGACTAGTAACCGGCAAAGAACTTATTCTTAATCTGAAAGTAATTTCCTTCTGTTAGGTCAGCTCTGCAGAAGAAAGTATACTTTCATTTCATTGGCTGTTGAACGGTACCAAACAAGGTTATGCAGTAAGAAATGCTAAATGAACAGCTGCATGGGAAAAGTAGTTTTGTACCTACCATAAATGTAGATGTTAGAGTGCCAATACAGCTGCAGTCATTACAGATGGGTTCTCCTGCCATCAGGCGGATCCTCGGTCGGCCGAATTCCAACGTCTAGGTCCGGCGTCGGTTGTAGTCGCTTCTTCCCTGATGTCAGTGCGACAGGGGTATAAAAGAACCAGCAGACGCCATTTTCTTCAGTCTTTCTTGCCCCAGATGTCAGGTGCCCCCAGAAGGAAGGCAATACCTAATTTTAGATATATATATATATATATATATATATATACACACACATATATATATATATATATATATATATATATATATATATATAATGCAATGCAAAATAGTCAAAACACAGTAGTTGCAAGCAAATACATCATAAAAGAATAACCCCAAACAGGTTGTATGAGGAGGTGTAGCCACTAGGCATGTCCTAAGAGGGGAAGGAGGGAGGGAAACCTGAACTGCAGCTGTATTAGCACTCTAACATCTACATTTATGGTAGGTACAAAACTGTACTATGTTCATCGTGCATACAGCTGCAGTCAATACAGATGGGTAGAATCCCAAAGCTACGCAAGGGGTGGTAGGCACTAGGTGGAACTGGGAGGAGCCAGAATGCCCTGCAAAAAGTACAGTTTTGTACCTACCATAAATGTAGATGTTCGAAGATCCACATTGCTGCAGTCCTAACACTTGGGTAGTCCGCTGTCCCAGTCGGCCCGAATACCAAAGTATATGGCTGACGTCGGTCAAGGCGCATTAGTCTGACGTCAGGACGTCAGGGTACAAATGCGCATGACCGACGTCATATCCTCAGTCTTTTCTTGCCCCAGATGTCAGAAGACCCTAAAAAGATAAGGCTAAAACCAAAAAACACCACACACTCCTGCACCAAATATATATACAATATATACAAATTTACAAGAGTATAACCTCACCCACACAACCACCCCTAAACACAGAGGGAAGGAGGGAGGGAAATTGACTGCAGCAATGTGGATCTTGAACATCTACATTTATGGTAGGTACAAAACTGTACTATGTTCTTCATACCACATTGCTGCAGTCCTAACACTTGGGTAGAATCCCAAAGCAGAGGAAAGGGAGGCTGGCAAATCATAAGGAAGCAGGAGCTGACAACATGCCCTGCAAAATAGCCGTGGCAAAACCAGCCCTAGATTTAGAGTAGAGAGGAAGGTGGTAATGCTTAGAGAAAGTATGCACTGAACTCCAAGTAGCTGCCTCCAAAATATCCTTAGTTGCCACCCCTTAGAAATGCTGTTGAAGTGGCAGTAGCCCTAGTGGAATGAGGCCTAATCCCAGCTGGAATCTCCTTGCCATGATGGGAATAACAAAATGCAATGCAAAACCCAATCCACTTAGAAATAGTTTGTTTTGACACAGGCTTGCCCTGAGAACTCAAAGCAAAAGAAACAAACAACTGCTGAGACTGCCTAAAATCCTTAGTCCTGCTTAAATAATAACGCAACTGCCTGTGTACATCTAAAGTGTGCAAAATCTTTTCCCCTTATTTTGGGGATCTGCATAAAAGGTAGGCAAATGAATAGTTTGGTTTAAAGCCACACTAGAAACCACTTTAGGCATAAAGGAAGGATTAGTACGTAAAGATACCCTATCCTTATGAAAAATCAGGAAAGGCTCAACCGCCATAAGGGCCTGCAATTCAGACACCCTTCTTGCAGATGTGATGGCTAACAAAAACCCAGTCTTCCATGACAAATATTTCAATTCAGCAGTAGCTGCAGGCTCAAAAGGTTGTAGAGTGAGTTTCTCCAACACAAAATTGAGGTCCCAAGCAGGAGTAGGAGCTCTATGGGGGTCTTATATTCTTTGCCCCTCTAAGAAATTGCTTGAACAAAGGATGAGAAAACAATGGTGGGTCACAATCATAGTGAGCTGAAATTGCTGCAGCATGAATCTTAATGGAAGAGAAAGACAAACCTTTGTCCAATAACTCAGTAAGATATTGAAGAGCCACACTCAAATTTGGCTCAGAAACATCCAAATCCTTTGCTGCACACCAAAATAAAAATCTCTTCCATTTTCCTGCGTACACTTTCCTTGTACTAGGTCTTCTGGCTTCCATAATCACATTCAAAACTTGCTGAGGAAGCGGAGACCTGCTATGGTTCAAAACAGAATATGCCAAGCTGTTAGATGAAGAGAGTGAAGCTTGACATTGAGCAGATGCCCGTCCTTCTGAGACAATAGGTGTGGAATCAAAGGTAAGGGCCATGGTGGCTTCCTTACCAGACTCCTCAGCAATGGGTACCAGTGCTGCCGAGGCCAATCTGGAGCTATTAAAATCATCCTTGGCTTGTCTTGTCTGACCTTTAGAAGTACCTTTGGGAGGAGAGGCAGAGGTGGAAAGGCATACACATGAGTTTCCCAACTGAAAGAAAGAGCATCCACTTTCCAGGCTGTGTGATGAAACCTTTTCGTGCAAAACTTTGGCAGCTGGTGGTTTAGTGGAGAAGTGAACAGATCTATGTCTGGAGTTCCCCATGACACTGTCAATGTCTGAAATACATGAAGATCCAGTTTCCACTCGTGGGGATCCATGATTTGCCTGCTTAACACATCTGCTAAGGAGTTCTGTGCTCCAGGCAGAAACCTTGCTTGAAGATTCAGCTGCAAGCTTAACGCAGTCTCCCACAAAATCATTGCTTGCCTGCATAGAGGATAAGAATGTGTTCCCCCTTGTTTGTTGATGTACCACATGACAGTTGTGTTGTCTGTTAGAATCAACACCTGCCCTGGAAGAAGTAAATCCTTGAAAGCCAGTAATGCAAACTGGACTGCTAACATCTCCTTCATGTTGATATGTAGATGCTGCAGTCTGGCAGGCCACTTGTCTTGTATCCACTTTCCATTCAGATGAGCTTCCAAGCTGTGTCTGAGGCATCTGTCGTTAGAATCTGACTCGCCTCTGGCCGGGTCACAGAGAGTCCCTTGTTTAGGTGACATTCCTGAGCCCACCACAAAAATTCCTTTTGAATGCAAGGTATTATTTGAATGACAGTGTCCAAATCCTGGCAGTGCTGTGTCCATACATTTTTGAGATACCATTGTAGCTTCCTCATATGCAGTTTGGCATTGGGAAGTACCAGAATACAAGATGCCATGAACCCTAAGGCTTGAAGGACTGTCCTTGCAGTCAGCCCGGACTGATGAGATAGTTGATGGAAGTAAAGAGAAAGATTCTTTTGTTTGTCCGGGGTTAAAAGGCCATCTGGGCTGCTGTATTCAGTCTCACACCCAGAAAGCACATGTCTTGAGAGGGTACTAGACTGGACTTTATTTCGCTCACAGAATACCCTAGGCATCTTAGCACTGCTATCACATATTCCAAATGCTGAAGAAGCACGTCCTTCCTTGAGCCAGAATCAGGCAATCGTCCAAATAAGGATAGATTTGTATTCCTTTTAGCCTGAAGAAAGCTATCACTGGAGCCAGAACCTTTGTGAATACTCTGGGCAGTAGATAAGCCAAAGGGCAATGCAGAGAACTGATAATGAGAATTCCCAGCTCGAAACGCAGATACTTCCTGCAAATTAGTCTGATAGGAACATGAAGGTAAGCTTCCTTGAGATCCAAAGTTACCATCCAGTGATCTTTGCCCAGCAGAGGTAAAAGCTGTTGTAACGTCAACATTTTGAACTTGGGAATGTCCAGATAAGTGTTGAGGATAGACAGATCCAAAATTGGTCTGCACGTGTTCCCCTTTTTTGGTACTAGGAACAGGCGAGAATAAAATCCTAGGCCCCTTTCTGGCACAGGAACCGGCTGAATGGCCCCTATTTGGAGCAACAGAGAAATTTGCTTGTGAGCCTCTTTCCTTTGTTGAGGAGGAATGTCTGGCATGCCTTTGAAAGGAGGCAAGGTATGGAAATAAAACCTGTAACCGTGGTGAATGATATCCAATACCCATCTGTCTTGGGTAATTAAACTCCAGTTTTCTTTGAAAAGTGCCAACCTTCCTCCCAAAGATGCTGCCAGACGAAAAGATTCTGGCAGCTGAAAAGGCAGGTCATTGTGTCTGTTTACGAAAGGACTGACCCCTGCCCTCACCAGAAGACTGAGCAGGTGAACTCCCTGTTCTAGGCCTAAAAGAACCTTGAGCTCTGCCTCTACCACGTCTAGACCTACCCCTAGACTGGGAATCATAAGCAGGATAAGTCCACCCCTTGGTAGGCCAATTTCTACTAAACTTCGGAGGCTGAACCTGCAAAAAATCTTTAACAGTCTGCATAGACTTAGCCTTGTCTTCCATTTTCTTTAGAACTGCTTCCACAGGCGAACCAAACAACACATCAGATTGTAAAGGAGCATCTAAAATCCTTGTTTTCACATGCTCAGCTAAATTCTGATCCCTCAACCAGGCGTGCCTGCGAAGAACCGAACCAGTGGCAGCCACCCTCGAAGAGGCCTGCACAGCATCAAAACCACATTGTAACATGAACTAAATCCTGCAACTCTTTACACTCAATACCTTCCGCCAAAGCATCTACCTTAGACTTTAATTGTGAAAGGAGATAATTTTGGTATTTCAACATGTGAAACTGACAATTCAAAGCTCTCATGGCCAAAGTGGAAGAAGTATACACTTTCTTTCCCCATCTATCCAAAGCCCTAGCCTCTTTATCTGGAGGAACAGGATTTCTAACAGAAGCCTTAACACCTTTAGGCCCCTGTGAAACAGTTTCTGGGTCTGCCCTAGGACTCTTAAAAAGATACTTATGAGCTTCAGGCACCCTATAATATCTATCCGGTTTAACTGGAGCAGGAGGCAAAGAGTCAGGGTTCAGAGAAGCCTCTGCAAAAACATCCTCTACCACATCTAGAACAGGAGGTATAGCTAAAGGCCTATGCTGGGGTAGAAACAAAAATTCCCTAAGCCTTTTCCTGGAATCAGAGAAATCCTGACCTTCCCATTTAAAATGCTCCCTCATGGAATGAAGCGTCTCTGAAAATGAAAAATCCTCAGGAGGAGAAGCAGAAGGAGTAGAATCATCTACATCAGAATCAGAGTAAGGGGAATACTCCTGCAAGTCTTCAGCCAAGACTCAGAAGCATCCGAACACTGCTCAAAACTCCCAAGCTCAGGTTCCACCCTAGGCCTCTTATCAGGAGGGGGCATAGAACCTCTAATCATTGTAATTAAATCTTCTGCCATCTTAAGCATATGCTTCTTAGGTACAGACCCTGAAGAACTAGGGGTAACTCCTGAAACAAAACCTGGCCTGCCCCTGGGAGAATCCTTGGAAACAGCAGGGGAGGGCCTAACCACCTTAGGAAGGGAGGGAAGAACAGCTACCTGAGAAGCCCCTTCCGCCTGGCCTACCTCCTGAGAGGTCACATCTTGCAGTAATAAAGTCTCTCCCTGGGATTCCAAAGAAATTTCTGGCTGAACCCCTGGCTCCACCGAGCCCTCTAAAGAACCGACGTCCGGGACGGACGGTTCTTCCAGCCTAGGCTTTGCTGTTTTGTCCTTGCGCTTTTTGACGAAGCGGGCGCCGGAGCATCCGACGGCATTTTATAATTACACCGCTTCCCAAAAACTAACCTGGCACAATCTAATCTTCTCTTTATAGTGCGTTTGTTAAATCTAGCAAAAGAGCGACAGCCAACAACGTCGTGCTCAGGCCCTAAGCAAGGTATACACAAGGTATGGTAATCCCTATGAGGTATCTGTTTCCCACAAGAAATACAGTTATTCACTTTTTCTGACATCTGGTAAAATACTGAGGCAAGAAAAAAACAAAATCCCCAACGGGGTACTTAGCCAACTTGGATTCGGTCTGAAACTCCGACTTCGGAAAATCTCAGAACGCCAACCTGCACTTGCAAAACTGCTTCTGCATCGGACCATGCGGCAAAAAAGACTGAGGATATGACGTCGGTCAGGCGCATTTGTACCCTGACGTCCTGACGTCAGACTAATGCGCCTTGACTGACGTCAGCCATATACTTTGGTATTCGGGCCGACTGGGACAGCGGACTACCCAAGTGTTAGGACTGCAGCAATGTGGTATGAAGAACATCTGCAGTGGCAAAGCCTGCTCTAGTTTTGGAGTATAAAGGTAGGTGGTAGTGTTTAGTGAAGGTATGCACAGAACTCCAAGTGGCTGCTTCCAAAATATCTTTGGTAGGAACTCCTCTGAGGGAGGCTGCAGAGGTAGCTGTGGCCCTTGTGGAGTGGGGTCTGATGCCTGCAGGTACAGATTTACCATGAAAAGAGTAACAAAAACGTATGCAGTGGCCTATCCATTTTGAAATTGTCTGTTTGGAAATTGGCTTCCCTTGAGCTCCTGCAGCGTAGGACACAAAGAGTTGTTCTGATTTTCTGAAAGGCTTTGTTCTGTCCAAATAGTAACGCAGCTGTCTGTGGATGTCCAAGGAATGTAGCAGCCTTTCCCCTTTGTTTTGAGGGTTGGGGTAAAAGGTAGGTAAGTGTATGGCCTGATTTAAAGCTACCCTGGATACCACCTTAGGCATAAATGACGGGTTGGTTCGTAGGGAAACTCTGTCCTGATGGAAGATGATAAAGGGCTGCACAGCCATGAGGGCTTGTAGTTCCGAGACCCTACGAGCTGAGGTAATAGCCAGAAGGAAAGCTGTTTTCCAAGACAAATATTGCAAATCTGCTGAGGCAGCTGGCTCAAAAGGAAGCAAGGTTAACTTTTCTAGAATGTAATTAAGATCCCAAGCAGGAATTGGTTGTTTCCTTGGAGGTCTTATATTCTTAGCCCCTCTGAGGAACTGTCTTAAGAGTGGGTGAGAGAATAAAGGTGGATCAGTGTTGTATTCTGCAGAAATGGTTGATGCATGGATTTTGATGGAGAATGAAAGTCCACTGCTTAGCAGCTCAGCTAGATACTGTAATATTTGAGGCAAATTCAGTTTTCCAGGATCCTGGCCCTTTTCTTCTTTCCAAGCACAAAACCGTTTCCATTTTGCGGAGTAAGCTTTTCTAGTACACGGCCTTCTGGCCTCCAAAATGACATCCTGCACCTCTTTGGAGAGTAGGGTATGTTGGGATGTTAAGGAATCTTCCATGCGGTCAGATTGAGTGTTTTCAGCTGACTCTGAAGAGTTTTGTAGCTGTGCTGAGTCAGAAGAAGAGGCATTAGAGGTAGGGTCCATGGAGGAGAATGCGTCAGGCTCCTCAGGAGTGGGTACCAGTGTTGTCTTGGCCAGTCTGGAGCAATCAGTATCATCTTTGGTCTGTCTGCTCTTGCTTTCAATAGCACCTTGGGCAGTAGAGGAAGAGGTGGGAAGGCGTAAACTGTCAGTGCTGTCCAACTGAAAGAAAGGGCGTCCACTCTCCAGGCCTTTGGATGAAATGTCCTTGAGCAGAATTTTGTTAACTGATGATTTTTGTGGCAGGCAAAGAGATCTATGTCTGGCCTTCCCCACGCTTGGATTATCTCTGTAAAAACTTGAGGATGCAACTTCCATTCATGTGGATCTGTCATATTTCTGCTTAGATTGTCTGCCAGCGTATTTTCCATGCCTGGCAAGTACTGTGCTTGAAGCTCGATTTGCAACTCCAGAGAAATGTTCCAAAGTGACATGGCCATCCTGCAAAGGGGGTATGAATGTGTTCCTCTTTGTTTGTTTATGTACCACATTACTGTGGTGTTGTCTGTTCTTATCAATAGTTGACCTGGATGCAGAAGGTCTTTGAAAGTTATAATAGCATTTATCACTGCTAGCATCTCTTTTTTGATTGATGTGAAGGTGCTTTTCCTTTTGGGACCATTTGCCCTGAATGCACCGGTCTGTCATGTGCGCCCCCCAGGCATAGTCCGAGGCGTCTGTTGTGATGACTTGATTTGCTTGAGGCCTGCAGAATGATAGACCTGTGTTTGGCATGCTTGAGCCCACCATAGAAATTCCTTTTGCAAACATGGAATTAGTGGTATTATTGTTTCCAAACTGTGGCTGTGTTGAGACCATAGGCTTTTTAGGTACCATTGAAGTTTCCTCATATGCAACTTTGCACATGGGATTAGTAGAATGCAAGATGCCATGAATCCCAGAGCCTGCAGGATTTTCCTTGCAGTTAGCCTGGTACAATTTGCTAGTGTCTTGAAGTATTGAATTAGTTGCCCCTGTTTTTCTGGCGTAAGATAGGCCATCTGGGTGTTTGTGCCCAAGTTGGCACCCAGGAAAATTATTTTCTGAGATGGCGTTAGCCTGGATTTCTCTTTGTTGACCGTGTATCCCAGAGAATTCAATAACCTTGTTACATAAGCCAGATGTTTCAGAAGTATGTGTTTGCTGTCCGCTTGGATCAGGCAGCCGTCCAAATAAGGGCATATTTGTATCCCTTGAAGTCTGCAGTAGGTAATTACTGATGCCAGGCATTTCGTGAATACTCTGGGCGCAGTAGATAAGCCAAAGGGCAATGCAGAGAATTGATAGTGGATTGAACCTGCAAGAAATCTGAGGTATCTTCTGCAGCTTTGTCTGATTGGGACATGCAGGTATGCCTCCTTGACGTCCAATGTTACCAGCCAAGACTCCTTGCCCAGCATGGGAAGAAGCTGCTGTAAAGTGAGCATCTTGAATTTTGGTACGAGTAGAAATGTGTTTAGGATGGAGAAGTCCAAAATGGGTCTCCAATCTGTTCCCTTCCTTGGTACCAGGAATAGTCTGGAATAAAATCCTTGACCTTGTTCGTGAGTAGGTACCTCTTGAATAGCTTTCATGCCCATGAGCTTTAAAATTTGTATTTGAGCCTCTGCCCTTTGATTGCGTGGCAGGTTCGGCATGCCTCTCATTTTTGGAAGGGTGTGAAAATGAAATCTGTAGCCTCTGTTTATAATGTCCAGGATCCATTTGTCTTTTGTGACAATATACCAATTTTTTGAAAATAATGCCAGCTTTCCTCCCAAGGGTGCTGTCATTTGAGCCTTGCTTGGTATGCAAAGGGGAAAGTCATTGGGTTTGTTTCCTGTACTGCTGTGAACTATCTTTGCCACCTCTTGGTGTTGGAGTTTGCCACTGTCTGCCTCTATACGATCCTTGAGATTGTCCTCTGCCCCTTGGGCGCCTGTATCTATCTCTTTGGGGCCTGTCCGTGGCTGGAAAAGACCAATTTTCTGAAGGCCAATTTCTGCTAAAACATGGTGGTTGTACCTGTAGAAAATCTTTAACAGTTTGCATAGATTTAGCTTTTTCTTCCATTTTCCTTAGTACCTCCTCAGCATTAGCACCAAATAAGACATCCTTTTGTAGAGGAGCATCTAGTAATTTAGCTTTGACATGATCAGGCAAGGTTTGTTCCCTAAGCCAGGCATGTCTATGTATGACTGATCCTGTAACAGCAGCTCTACTTGAGGCCTCTAGAGCATCATAACCACAATGTAAGGTGTGCTTACCCACTTGTTCTGCACTATGCATCATATCCTGCAATTTCTTCAAATCTGGTTGTTCAGGTTATGATATTTTATTTTTCAATTGTGATAACAGAAATTGTTGATATTTAAGCATATGGAACCGACAGTTTAAGGCCCTCATGGCTAGGGTAGCAGAGGTATATACCCCCCCCCCACCTTTCTAAGGATCTAGAATCTCTCTCCGAAGGTAATAGATTCTTAGCAGTAGAGGCCTTTATTCCCTTGGGGCCCTGAGAAATGGTTTCTGGGTCAGCAGTATGGCTTTTGTAAATTGGTGTGAGTTAGGAACTTTGTAGTACCTATCAGGCTTGACTGGGGCTGGAGGCAGGGAATCCGGATTAAGGCAGGCCTCTGAGTAAACATCATCAAGTATGTCCAAGACAGGAGGTATCGCCAGAGGTCTGTTCTGAGGTAGCCAAAGAAATTCCCTAAGCCTTTTCTTGGAATCTGAATAATCTTGGCCTTCCCAGTGGAAGTGTTCCCTCAAGGTATGCAAGGTTTCCCCAAATGAGAAATCCTCTGGGGGGGATACAGAAGGAATGGACTTCCTCTGCATCGGAATCTTCAAAAGGGGAGTAAGAATGTTCCTCCTCATCAGAATGCTCTGAAATAATGGAGCCCTAATCAGAAGAGGGTGATTCTTCCTCCACTCTGGGTCTCTTGTCTGGTGGGGGTTGGGAACCCCTGATAAGAGTAATTAAATCCTCAGCCATTTTAAGCATCTGCTTTTTAGTGCTAATAGTGCGTTTATTGAAAGTAGCACAAAAGCGACAGCCCGAGACGTCGTGGTCTGGGCCTAAACAAGGTATACAGAGGGAATGGAAATCCTTATGCGGCATTTGCTTCCCACAAGAAATACAATTGTTAATTTTGTCTGACATCGGTCTGAGGCAAGAAAAGTTTCCCCAACGGGGTACTTGGCTTTAAAGAAGACTTCGGTTTCCAAATTTTCGTAATTTCAGGAGCTGGCCGACCGGCACTTGCAAACTGCTTCGGGCACCGTGCGGCAAAAAAGACTGAAGAAAATGGCGTCGGCTGGTTCTTTTATACCCCTGTCGCACTGACGTCAGGGAAGAAGCGACTACAACAGACGCCGGACCTAGACTTTGGAATTCGGCCGACCGAGGACCCGCCTGACGGCAGGAGAACCCATCTGTAATGACTGCAGCTGTATGCACGATGAACATCAAAAGCATTACAGCAAGCAGCAAATGTTTCTAGCAAAGTGGTATACTGAAATTGCTAAAAGGCTACTAACACTGCGCATAATGAATTTACTGGATTGGCAAGACATGCATTAGGACATTTTGTTGCAAGAATTTTTTTTTTTTATAGAACAAGTCAGGCAATTCTAAGTTCTGCATGCTGAAAAACTGGCTCCATGATGTACCGTGGACTGAAGCGTATTTGAGGAAACAAACTTATGAAGTGCTCACAAGCTAGAGGTTATGTTGCATGGTAGTTTGAAACAGGTCTCATTATCTTTATGCATCTTAAAGAAAATTGCCTCTAGATCCTCTGATACATCACAGATGGCACAAATAGAGAAACAGACGCCCCCAGCTCCAACTCCAGAATGGACACGCTTCCACATGGACAAACTGCATGGGGTTAAAAGTGTGATGGACATATAAGTTGTTAGGTGATTGGGAAATTACATTACACCCATGTTCCCTAAGGACATGCACGTTACCATGCAAGGACGGGTCCTCCAAAATGTCAAACAACCTGCCTGAAGCCCAATGCCTGAATCACTAATTGATGTAGAAGCATCTAGCGTACCCTCCTCATTCTAGGCCTATGAATTCTAATGCACATAAGGGAAAGGATGAAGAGTCCTTGGTCCACTCAGTTATTGACAAACTAAAGCCAGGTGACTCAACGCGTCATTTCTGGTGATCGGTACAGCTGCCAAAATGATCCAGACAACTGCTCAGAGAATGGGTGCTGCTTGCAACCAAAGTAACTACTGAGGGTATACCTCTCCTTGGTCCCTCATCATCTACAAAAGAACAGGGTAAATGTGAACCTGGCCCCCCCTTAGAAAAAGGTGAGGACGTGATCTGTGGCTACCATCCTGAGAACATACTTTCTTCCAGGAAAATGTTATCATGGTCTGCCATAAGTTTCTACAGCTTTTCAGTGGTGATGCGGCAAAAAGCTTGGGGGCTCTGTGAATGCCTCTCCCACAGATTCCAGCGAAAGGCACTTCTAAATAGAAAAAACCTCTCAAGTGGGAAGACAAGTCAGGATCTTCTACACTAATGGATTGCTGGCACTTATGAAGTGCTTCTTCTTGTGCTCCTTTAGCAGGAAGCTGTAACACTTCCATTTAGGACTGTGGCATGTTTTTATAAGCACATGCTCTGAATCATGGGTGCTTTTGATAGAAATTACAATATACAGGAGGACAAACAAAGTGAGTGCCCAACCAAGGAAGATTCTTACATATTATAAAGGCTGACCACACTACATAAAGAAACAGCTGGGATATACTCCCCTGTCTCTCTAATATCAATGTAAGAGAAAGAAAACTTCTCTAGACAATATGAATACGGTTATAAATGTGAAGCCAACATTTACTCTTCTCTCCCAATTCACTGCTTGATACTTGAGAGATGGAAAAAAAACATACTTATTAAGTATAAAACTAGAACAATCATAGGTTCATACTAGACTATCTGCCCTAGGGCATTTATAAGCCTAGCCAGAGTGTGTGTGGCTTTCACCACCCCTTAGGATGAGAATACTATACCCATTAGTTTCCTGTGCCTCTGTCCAGCAGTGACACAGAGATGATTCCCGGGGTAAACCTACGATCTCCCATCCACTCGTCAAGATTTCTCTTGAACAGAGTCAGTGAGGGGCTCTGCCTCACATGGACTGGGATTCTGTTCCATAGTGTAGGGAGTCTCTGGGTGATGAATCTGTCCCTCCAGCACGTCCTATTTATATCCGTGTTGAGGTTTAAGTCTCTTGCTCTCATGGCTCTGGTGGATTTGGATTTTTTGAGGTGGAGCATATCCATTAATTCCGGGTTGGACATGGCCTTGTATGTCAGGCACAGATCACCTCTGAGCAGACGGTATGCGACTGAATAGAGCTGGAGTTTCTTCAGTCGGGCATCGTATGACATATGTTTGAGCCCCTTTATCCTTTTGGTGAGGAACTTTTGGGGTCTTTCCAACTGCTGCAGGTGTCGGGTAAGGTACATTCAAAATGGGGCGTTGTACTCGATCATTGGTCTGATAAGTGAAGAGTACAGGGGTACAATGACCTCTCCTGATCTGGATGTGAATCCCTTCATGATCAGGTGGGCAATGTAGAAGGTCTTCCTAACCACTTTGGCAATGTGAGTGTCAAAAGAGAGGTTACTGTCAACTTGGGTCCCCAGGTCCCTGATAACTTCTTCCGTGTTTAATGGATCACCACCTATGTGGTAATTAGGGGTTACCTTGTTTTTCCCAAAGGGTATGACTATACATTTTTTGGCATTTAGCTTAAGGCCATGGCTCTGGCACCAGTTATCCATTTCTATGAGACCTCTCTGGAGGATGTCTGTGTCTGATGGAGTGTCAATTATGGTGCCCAGTTTGCAGTCATCTGCAAATTTTGTCAGCCACAATCCCCTATGTTTGCCTGCACTTCAGAAAAATAAATGCCGAACAAGAGGGGCCCAGGACTGAGCCCTGTGGGACACCGCCGTGACCGGCTTAGAGTCTGACATGGCACCAGCAACTCTAACCCTGTGTGTTCTGTCCTTGAGCCAGTTTGCAACCCATCTTGTGACATATGGGTTTACATCTAAGCTGGTGAGCTTTTCTATGATGCCCGAGTGGGGTATTGTGTCGAATGCTTTTGCTAGGTCAAGGTAGGCTGTGTGAACTGCCTTACCCTCATCAATGGCCTTAGTGACTGTTTCGAAAAAGTCGACCAAGTTCAAGAGGCAGGATCTGCCCTTGACAAAGCCAAATTGGGTAGGATCCAGTGTCTGTAGTTCCCCAATGTCTTTATTTATGAGTTCCATTATGATCCTCTCCATAGCTTTGCAGACAAGGCTCATCAAGCTTATGGGGTGGTAATTTCCAGGGTCCGTAGAAGCACCGCCTTTGGTGGAGTGGGACCACAGTTGCCATACGCCATTCTTTGGGTACATATCCTGTAGTAAGGCTAAGATTAAACAGCAGCCTTATGTGTGGGTTTAGTTCCTCATTGAGTTCGTGTAGCACACAGCCGGGGACACCGTCCGGTCCCATTGATGCTGTGTTTTTTGCTTTAGAGAGAGCAGCTCTCACCTGGGCAACTGAGATATTTGGGAGGCTAGACTCTGGTGGGATAGATATTTCTCCTTTTGGGGGGGAGGGAGGGGAGAAATTTGCACTGAACCCGTGTGCCAGTATGTTGGCAATGTCTGTGGGTTCGGTGATTTTTTTTATCATTTTGGACTAATTCTGAGCATATCTGGGAGTTTCCACCCAGGTTTCTAACATAGCTAAAGGCCTTATGATTGTCTTTTGTGTCATTAGCGATTTTTCTCTCAAAGTTGGCCTTGGATGATTTTATGAGTGATCGTAGTTTTTTGCTAGTATTGATCAGAGATGCCTTCCCTTTTAGGGATTTTGCTCTGTCATGTAGTAGCTTTCTCCTCTTGTTGTAGAGTTTGTTTATGGCTGGAGTCCACCAGACCGGGCGCCTGCCTTTGGTGGAAAGGATCTTGATTTTATTTGGGATTGCTTGATCCATACATTCCTGGAGGTGCTCGTAGAAGGCATTTGTAAGGGTTTCAGCAGCGTGGGTTGTGGTTTCCACTGGCTCGGGGGCCTTGAAGGATACCACTCCAGTCTTAAGAAGTGTGAAGTTTGCTTTTGAGAAGTTCTTCACTGTGGTCTTTTTGCTGGGGTGGGGGCGGATGTGGATCTCCAATGAGATTAATTTATGGTCTGATCTCACCAATGAGGGATATACTTCCGTGTGGAGCATTTTGTCCCCATGTTTGTGATGATCAGGTCTAGTATATTTTCTCCTCTTGTGGGAATGGTGACTAGTTGTTCCATAGCATTTGAGTTTATGAACTCCAGGAACCTTTGGGCTAGGGTGTTGGGGCTTGAGTAATGTTCCCAGTCTATATTTGGGTAGTTGAAGTCACCCAATATGATGGTGTTTGGAGAGACATTCATACTCTCCAGTGTCTTCAGGAAGGTTGTGTGGGTTTCCTGAGTTTGAGAAGGTGATCTGTAGCATGCTACAAACTGTAGGGCAGTTTTACCTATGGTTAATTGCACCTGGATGGTCTCCGATGCTTCGTGCGTTGCCACTAACCTGGAGGTGTGGGTATCCTTTATGAATATGGATACTCCCCCTCCTTTTGTGGTTCGGTCCGGATTTTGGGGCCGGAACGCATGATATGAGGTATAACCTGATAGTGCTGGGGTGCTCTCAGGAGCCCTGAAACAGGTTTCAGTCACAGCACAGACATCGATGTTCTCCATACTGAGGAGGGCTTCGAGGGCGTGCATCTTGAGGTTTAGACTTCTGGCATTGAGCAGTATTACCCTTAGTTTTTCTCCATTTTTGTTTTCTAGGGCGGTAGGTTTATCATTTGAGCCTTGCTTAAAAAAGGCTCTATGGGGGTGGCAAGAGCCTTTGCCAATATCCGGAAGCCCAGGGGTGACAGGTGCAAGCCGTCCCTTGCGAAGCAGCGTGGCTTTGTCAAGCATGTCACACAAGGCAGACAGACATTGGATCCCCTTAGAATGACACCAGTAATTAAGCCAATTATTAAAGCTGATCATTTTGTCTCTGTATTGTGGCATCATTCTTGGTGAGGGTAGGATACTGCTCAGGGTCAGGGTCATACCGGCCTGGGCTACATAATCTGAGAGCTCCTCTATGTCTCTTTTCATGTAGTCCAGGGAGGTACGTCTCAGGTCGTTCACACCGGCATGGACAATGACTGAGTCATACTTGTACTTGCTGTGGAGTGACCTGAGTGCTTGTGTTATGTGGCAGATTCTAGCGCCTGATAGGCAGCTTACTGTGATCTTTTCCTTGTTCAGTCTGGTGAGTGGGACGTCAGTGTGTCTGACTATGGAGTCACCTATTACAAGTGTGTCTGGCCTTAAGGGCTGTGACTGTTTAGCACACTGACTTTGAGAACTAGGTGTTGCATGTCTTATGTCTTGAGGTGGCAGTTGCTTGGGTGTCTGCTTTGGAGGCCTCTAGTTTTGGTAGATTTTTGATCAGTGCCTCAGAGTATGTCTTTGTGTGTTTATGTGTTTGTTTTGCAGTTGTGATAGTTCTATGTGAAACTGGGTTTGTGGTGTGCGTGGTTTCCTTCTCCTCCTGTCTGGTCTTGCCAGTCCTGAGGTGAGAGAGCTCAGCCTCCAGTTTGGCTATATAGTTGCATCTCTCACATGTATTTGTGTTTTGTGGGAGAAGGAGTGGGTTGTCTGTGTACATGAGGCAATTGTAACATTGCCTCAAGATGCCCAGATTCACCAGCTGAACAGGAGAGGACGCTAGCAACTGACCCTTCGACATGCTAGAAAAAGTGAAAAAGTTTGCTGTGTAACTGAGTCAGAAGGGACCTATAGGGAAATGGGTATTCAAGGGGATTCTAGGCTAATTTAGTACTTTGTTTAGTATACAAGTACTTTACCTATATAAAAATGCTTTAGGAGCAAGTGCTGAGCTTTTGAGATGGAGAATAGACTGTTTAGATTGCAAGTAGAGAATTTCTAAGGGAAAAATTGAAGAGCAGACTTTACAGAGCCAGAAATAGTTTAACCTTGTTTAACCGGCGCTACCCGATGGTGCTCTATGGGCAACTCCGCACTAAAGCGGGCTTTATAGCAGGGGGTTGAAAAGAGCTAGGAATTGACCCAAAATGGCCAATCGACTACAACTTTCTGGCTGGAACCACTGCTCTAGGGACAAATAGGCTGCTCAGTGCTCCCCACTCCCACTGGTGAACAAAGAAGCTTCCCTTTATCCAAATAAGGATATGGAATAGCACAGGAACCAAGCCAAAGCCCAGAGATCAGCAAACTCTGAAGACTGGACTATTCTAGTTCAGTAAGGCGGGAAAACAAGATTTTTTTTTTTTTGCAGAAAACAGAGGAAAAACAGACAGTAAATGCTATAAATGCTTTTAAGCGGCTAGCGCACTTGAGTGTGTTAGCCTACAGGTGAAATTAAGCAACAAATAACTTTTTAAAAGTGCAAAACAGTTAATCAACACAAAAACAGTTTAAATAGAATGCAGAGCTGTATAAACAGGCTAAAATGCAATCGCTGAGCAGTAAATAATCAAAAAGCCAGAAAAAAATACTTAAATCAGTTATAGCAAATACAGTTATAACAAATGCTCTGAAATATACTGTATATTTCCAAAATGTTTGAGAAGGACAGTCAGAACACAAGAAGGTTCAGGCGAAAGAGAAAAAAAAAAAAAAGTTTTGTTTTACTTTTTGAAAGGGAAAAGGAGGAACAGAAGGCCTTATCAAATGTTCTCTCTGTATTAAGCAGAATGAGCTAATGACACTAGACTGGGAGGTGTGTCACAGTAGGGGCGGGCAACAGCAAGCACTAGAGAGACAAATTAAAGTTTTTAAACAGATAAGGATTTGTGAAGATACTGAATAGACAAAGTGCTTTATATATATTAAATTGTAAAAACAGTAATCTGTAAAAATAATCAAAAAAAAATCAAGATACTTATATTTGTAGCTCAGTTGCTGTCAACAACTTCTCCAGTCTGCACTGTGTGCAAAGACAGAAACCCTACCAAAGTTAGGGCTTAAAAACCAGAACAACTTTTTTTTTTTTTTTTACAAGAACACAAAAGAACCAGCCCCCACTAGCCAAGTGATAATTACACAGAGGAAATGTTTCAGTTTACACAATAGCCTACAGACAGCAGGCACTAGAGAGACAAATGAAAGTTTTTAAACAGATAAGGATTTGTGAAGATACTGAATAGACAAAGTGCTTTATATATATTAAATTGTAAAAACAGTAATCTGTAAAAATAATCAAAAAAAAAATCAAGATACTTATATTTTGTAGCTCAGTTGCGGTCAACAACTTCTCCAGTCTGCACTGTCACTGTATAGGCAATTCTACAAATAATTCAAGCAGATGACTCCAGGGACCATCTGAGACCGTTACAGTAATACTCAAAGTAAAGGAGACATTAAAAAAAAAAAAAAAAAGCGAACTGTCAGGATAGGTCTGTTGCAAAATATAAAAGAACATACAATATAAACACATGCGCACACATATTGTGTACATTTACATGTATGTGTGTATAGATTATATATATATAACCTATACATTCACGTGTGTGTGTGTGTGTGTGTGTGTGTGTGTGTGTGAGAGAATGTATATACACATGATGTACATATGTACGTAAATAAACGCATTTGCTAGGTTAACGCACAACCTCTTTCAACTGAACATGTCTAACATAGGAAAACGGCCACAGGGCCAGTCCAGCCTTTTTTTTTTTAAACTACCAGATCTCCAGAAGAACAAGACGCAGTTGGATAATAAGAGACAGCTAGAGATTGCAGTTCATAAGTGTTTACTAGGCTACCACAAGGGCCTTCTTAAGCCTAGCCACGCATACCAAATCTCTGACAAGTTACGATACCCTTGATAAGTTTAAGTATAGGCTTGCCATTTACAGGTTGCCAGAGTCCATTACAGACAGGTGTTAGACCAGGGATGAATTTCCTGTTCCCATCAAATTGCCCAAGTTACACTTGAATTGGGTTAGGGAGGAATGCTGCTTCACATGGATGGTCGCTCATAAGCGGTACATCTTCTGAATGCCAGAGATGATAAAGTTCTTGCAGCACCCGGAAATCTAACTGGATAATACATATAGCTAAACTGGACAAAATAATGGCA
The DNA here is from genome assembly GCF_019279795.1 of Protopterus annectens. Taxonomy (NCBI): domain Eukaryota; kingdom Metazoa; phylum Chordata; order Ceratodontiformes; family Protopteridae; genus Protopterus; species Protopterus annectens. The sequence continues at coordinate 191,131,535 of NC_056737.1, forward strand.
AAATATTCTGCAGATAAACCAAGCAACTAAGAAAGAAATGAATGTCCATCATTTCTATATCAGCATACTTACTACACATAATTCAGTAGAAACAAAAAGCTCCCCTTGGGTTTGCAAGTCCACTCAAAAGGTCTAAGCCAGACAAGTCTTCCTTTTTCATTACAGCATGCTTGATCCTTGTAGCGTCTATGTCATAACCATGCATTATCAAGACAATATCCTAAAAGCAGATTTAACACAGAGGGTTACTGGAGTGGCACCTCGACCCACCTGCATCTCCAAGCACTCATTAAGCTGAGACTATGAAGATACTAGGAACAGGCATCAGTTTGAAGAAGTTCTAACGTGCTTAATTACCATATCATAAAACTTCTGCCATTGGTTACTGCAGCACAAAAATACATTTACGACTCCACTGACTGAGGTTATACCATTTGGCTCAGCACACACACATTCATCTTGCAGACTTGAGGCTAGACCATGAAAAACGTAAGAGGAGCAAAAACACACAAAAGTACAAGAATGTGCAGTGACAAGTCCAAATTCTGAGATGCAGGCGAACATCTTCAGAATCAGGTCTCAAATTCAGCCTTCCACACTGAGACCTGTAGCATGCAGGCAATGCTGTGAAGGACTACTTTTCTAGAATACTTGTGCAGGGAAGTCTCATTCCGGCAAGCTGCTCCTAGCGCTCCCTTCTCTCTGTGCTACCCAATTAAAGCCTCACACTAGCGTGGTGGTGCAGCGGTAGTGTTGTTTCCTCACAGCAAGAGGTTCTCCCGTTCGATTCTTGGCTGGAGTGCATGGAGTGCCTTCTTGTGAAGTCTGCATGTCCTCCCCACGGTTGGGTGGGTGTTCGAAAGATATGCGTAAATGGGTGTGCCTTCGCTGAAGGTTGAACGTTGAGCTGGCACCTCAGCATTCGTGAAAATCTACTGCCAATCATTAGTGGACCGGAGTTCCACTGTGGCGACCCCTAACCGGGAAAAGTCGAAAGACAACAACAACTAGAGTTTCTTTGTCATAATCCATCAAATTCAAAATACAGTATGGAAAATAAAAAAAAAAAATACACGAATCAGACTAAGTATGAGAAAATGATACCACCAATAAAAAAAAAAAACTATAAACGGCCCAGTCCACATCTGAATAACTATTAAAAAACAAACCAAGAACTATTTAAAAAAAGAAGTTATGTACTGACCATAACGTTCCATCTGAGTAGGTACTTCATTTGTCTGCAACCTGTGGGTATCGGATCCGACCTCGGATCCGAGCCGGCAGCTTTTCAAGCTCCAAGATCCGAGCTCCTAGCTCCTCCCCCTTACTCATAATCCCCTGCTACCAACCATATTACCTCGGATCGTTTTTTTGCCTCACCAACCTGATAACACAAAAATCAACTCTAAAGGTGATCAGAAAATCCAGAAAGGTTTGGGGGATGGCAGGGGGGGGTCGGTTGCAGACAAATGAAGTACCTACTCAGACGGAACGTTATGGCGAGTACATAACTTCTTTATCTGAAGTAGTTACTTCATTTGCTCTGCAACCTGTGGGACAGAGTCCCCAGCTACCTTATACGAACCTGGGTGGTCCTTACGGAAGGATATTCCGAAGCACCGCGGAGCCAAAAGAAGCCCTACTCCTCGAAATCACATCTAGTTTGTAATGAGAAATGAACGTATGAGAAGAGGACCAAGTAGCTGCTGAACATATGTCGTCCACTGGAACCCTAGACCAAAAGGCTGTTGAGGTGGCTACAGATCTTGTAGAATGAGCATGGATACCAACCGGGGCTGGCTTTCCAGACGATATGTACCCCTGAATAATACACGGACAGATCCAATTTGCTACAGTCACTTTGGAAATGGCTTTGCCCATGGCCGATTTTGCATGAGAGACAAACAACTGGTCCGACTTGCGAAACTCTCTAGTCCTGTGCAAGTAGAAACGCAGCTGTCTGTGCACATCCAATTTGTGCAACGTGTATTCTCCTTTGTTCTGAAATTTTGGAAAAAACACTGGCAGATTTATCGATTGATTTATATTTGCTTCTGAAGCAACCTTAGGCAAGAAAGACGGGTTAGTCCTGAGGGACACACTATCTTTGTGAAAGATAAGGTAAGGAAGTTTCATACACAAAGTCTGCAGTTCTGAAACCCTTTTGGCCGAAGTAATAGCCACTACGAAGGCAGTTTTCCATGACAAGAACTTCAACGGAACCGATGCCGCAGGTTCAAAAGGTGGACTCGTCAAGGCTTGCAAGACTAGAGGGAGATCCCATGGGGGAACCACAGACTTTACAGGTGGGTTTAAAGGAAAGATGCCTCGTAAGAAGGTTTTGCACAACTTTATAGATGCTAAGGAACCTATGCCGTCACCCACATGAAAATGGGAGATGGCTGCCAATTGCACCTTAACCGTAGAAGCACTTGCTCCCTGCCGAAAAATCAACGAGAGGAAGTCCAGAATGGTCGGAATATGGACAGTAAATGGGTCCAAGCCCTTATCTTTGGCCCAAATGGAAAAACGTTTCCATTTACTGTTGTAAAGTTTTCTGGTAGACTGCTCTTTAGCCGCAACCAGAATGGCCTTAACGGGAGATGAGATACCGGGAATCCTAGCCATTATTGGAACTGGATCAGCCAAGCTGCAAGCTTCAGGTTGACCAGGTTCGGGGCTGGGCAACCCGCGGGATGCGAGATCAGGTCTGGAACTTGGATCCAGAATCCATGGAGGAGCCACACTGTGAGACCACAGAAAAGGGAACCAGATCTGTAGAGGCCAGAATGGGGCTATGAGGATAACTCTGCTCCCCAACCGACAGGCTTTCTGAATGAATTTCATCATGAGCGGGAGGAGGGGATAAGCATAAAGGAGCCCGGGAGGCCAAGCATGGACTAGAGCGTCTCTGGGGGTCTCCCCTCTGGGGGGAATTATTGCAAAGTACTCGCTGCACTTTGTGTTTAAAGGAGAAGCAAAAAGATTGCAGCGAGGCCGACCCCATTTGTGGAAGGTCTGCTTCGCAACAGATGGATTCAGAGACCACTCGTACGGAGTGAGAAGCACCCGACTTAGCTTGTCCGCCAATATGTTGGACCGTCCCGGAATGTGCGTTGCTACCAGAAAGCGGTTGGCGGAGATCGCCCATTCCCAAACTCTCATGGCCTCTCGACACAGGGGATAAGATCTGGTTCCTCCCGATTTGTTTATATACCAGACTACTGACATGTTGTCTGTCTGGATTGCAATAGTCCCCAGGGGAAGAAGGTCGTGGAGAGCTTGCAACGCCAAAAGCACTGCCCTCATCTCTAGGACATTGATATGCAATGCGGTCTCTAGGGAAGTCCACGTGCCTTGAACGGATGTGCCTGAACAATGCCCCCCCCCCACCCGAGGCGAGAAGCTTCCGTGGTCAACATGGCTTCGACTGGGGGAATCACAAAAGGCCTCCCTTCCTGCGCATGTAACCACCAAAGAAGGGAGTCCCTGTAAACTCTGCTCAGCGGTATCGGCGTGTTCAAGGGGTGGAACGAGAGGGACCATTGGACTTGAAGGGTCCATTGTAATATTCACATTCGCAGACGGGCATGGAGGGAGAGACCGATCGCTGCTGACATAGACCCCAGTGCCCTCAGGACTAACTCCGCTGGAGGAGCAGGACTCCGAAGAAGGGCTAACACCTGATACGACAAGCTGTTCAGTCGGACTGACGTTAGAGTAGCTCGGGAGATTAGAGCATCCAACCTGGCCCCTATGAATTCCAGGGCTTGAGTGGGGCACAGGCAGGACTTCTGCCGGTTCACTGAAATGCCTAGGTTGTGGGCTAGAGTCAGTGCGTAATCTCTCGTCACACAGAGCTGATGCCTGTTGGTCACTGTAAGGAGCCAGTCGTCCAGGTACGGGAAGACCTGAATGCCCTGAAGTCTCAGGTGGGCTGCAACCACTGCCATGACCTTGGTGAACACTCTGGGGGCTGAGGTGAGGCCGAATGGAAGAACCCTGAATTGATAATGACTGGCTCCGAGCCGGAAGCGGAGAAACCTCCTGGATCGTCTGTCCATCAAGATGTGGTAGTACGCATCCTTGAGGTCTATGGAGCACATCCAGTCGTTCTCCCGCAGAAGGGGGAGAATTGATTGGAGAGTGACCATCCGGAACTTTTCCTTGGGTATGAACAGGTTCAGAGCGGAAAGGTCTAAGATGGGTCTGAGGTCCCCGGTTCTCTTTGGCACCAAAAAGAACCTTGAGTAATAACCCAATCCGGACTGATCTCGGGGGATGGGCTGGACGGCTCTTTTTCTTGGCAGCTTCAAAATCTCTGAAGCCGCTGCCTCCCTCTGATCGGGGAGGAGTCTGGTTTTGGGGGGAAGATTTAGGAATGGAATGGAATAACCTCTGGATATGATACGGAGCACCCATCGATCCGCTGTAAGGGACTCCCAGTTTGACAGGTGCTCTGTCAACCGCCCCCCCGACTGCCTCCAGAGAGGTTCAGTCAGGCAAGCCCTCAGGGCTGTTGCGCAAGGTTCTCTAGACCCGAAATTACGCAGCCCCTCTCTTCCTCTGGGCCGGTGTCCACCCTGTCGTCCTCTGCCTCTAGAGGACGAGTGGGTCCGCAGCTGGATGGGATTGCTGAGACTTGCGGAACCACAGCTTCTTTTGTCCCCTCCGATTCCTGGAGAAGGATCTTTGGGGACTAGAGAAGCAGACTCCGACGGCAGACAGCGCCTTCCCATCCTTTTCGCTTTGGACCAGCGGATTGCAAACGGTCTTGCCGAAAAGAGCAGAACTGTCAAAGGGGGCGTTCGCGAAGGACGCCTTGAAGGGAACCGCGAAGTCGCAAAGACGGAGCCAGGTGTGACGTCGTAAGACGACCCCTGCTCCGCTAGCTCTAGCGGCTCCCTCCGTAGCATGGGAGAGGAGCCACATAGACGTATTAGAGATGGATTTCAGAGTGGCCATTCACATCGCAAACGCATTCTTGTCTCCGACAGACATGGACTCCAGGGGGGCTGCAGCATATTCCTTGATCAAGTCTCGCTGTAGCCTGATGGTATGTGCTATATATTTCAGCGCCCTTATGGAAAAGGTCTCTGAAGCAAACATCGGCTTCCAAATCCGGTCCAACGCTCGAGATTCTTTATATCTGGCGGGTGGAGCAAAGAACTCTCCTGAGCGAGTTCTTTCTTGGTGGCCGCCGCCACCAACATGGCATCAACAGGGGTTTCTTTGGCCCATGACTGTCTATCTGTGGGGGGACTTAGGACTTTATCAGGATGCCTAGGGATTGGCTCTACGGTGTCGGGCTCCTTCCACGCGCTGGTGGTAATTAAGTCCACCAGGGGGTCGGCCGGAGGGGACACCCAGGAGTAGATGGGCCTGCCTCAAACGCCTCCAGGAACGCGGATTCATGAAGGAAAGGTTTTTGGGCAGACCACCCCCCCCCTAATATGCAACATTTCCATGATGTCTCCAAAGGAGACATCTTCAGGGAGTGACCTTGGGGAACCCTCCCTATCATCTAAGTCCGTGTCGGTGGTAACGGACTCGGGGGAGTCCGGGTGCCTCCTTTTACACCGACGTTTCCGAGGAACCTCCTCGGTGGGGCTATCCGAAGAGTGCTCGTCCGTGGGTTGTTGTTCCTCCGCGGGAACTAGCTGGAGGGCTTGGGCAGGCTGTCCCGATGGTCGGATGATGGAAGACAGACCCTCATACAGTGGGGGTACAGGTGGATCCGAAGCCCGAACCGGGGATCTGGAGGACCTCGACAGTACCCTCTCCACTACCTCAAAAGCTGAAGGAGAACCGCCCTCGCCAGCCTCTGAGAGCAATCTCACCAGCTCCGAGGAAGGGATCAGGGTCGGCTCCGAGAGAGAGGTGCGCTCCAAAGCCAACAGCTCTGAAGACACAACTCCTCCCTCGGATCAGATGCTCAGCCCTCGGCCCCGAGAGCTCGAATCAGACAAGCTCGAGGGCACAGTCGGCGAAGAGACCAGCGCTATCGGCGCCAACAAATCCCTGGGTCCGAAGGGGCCCAGATCCGATGACTCCGAGATCCGAAAACGAGTCGGAGAAGGAGTGATCGGGGCAAACATGGGGGCGCACTCCCCCCCCATAGGGGGGGAGGCAAGAGCACCCCCATCTGCATTTGGGTCTGCAAGAACTGACGCATCATCCGATCCATATCCGCTTCGGAGATGCTTTTCGTTGACCTGGAAGAGGTAGTCGAGGCGGGCCGGGAGGGCGACCTCGAGGGAGACCAATCCTCCTCCTCCGGAGAGAAACTAAGCGAACGGAGCTGAGAGGAGGAGGATCCGGAGACCCTCGAAGGAGACTTAGCTGCTTTAGCTGGCGGAGCCGAGGGTTGAGATTCAGCCTGCCTTTTATGGGATCTATGTCCCTCCTTATCCTTGTGCCTCTTCTCTCTAGCAGAAGAGGCACTAGTTTCCTCAGAGCTCAAAACCGAAGAGGGAGGTTGAGTCCCGGGTTGAGCTAAGGGAACAGAAGGCACCGGGGCCGCCGAAGGAGCCGAGGCCGCCGAAGCAGCCGGAGCCCGAAAGGGAGAGGAAGAAGAAGCTGACTCCTGGGGGAGCTTTCCCGCCAGGATCAGCTTGTTCTTCCTATCCCGAAGTGCCCGGGGGTTAAAGGCCGCACAAATCTGGGAAGGCCTCTGATAGATGGACTGCCCCCAGGCACAAAACGCACTGAGTGTGGCCATCAGCTGGAGAAAGCTTGTGGCCACACTCAGTACATTTAGAAAAAAACGGCCTTAGGCCCTTCCGACATCCTAGCACTCACACACACACCCAAACGCTAAGGGGGAGGGGGAGTGAATAAAGAAAAACTAACTACATCAAAACATTAAACTAGCACAAAAAGGAATCGAAAAAGGGGCTAAGGCCACACACAAAGATTATAAATTCCAGAGAAAAGGTTATAAACCACCAACGATCTCACCCAGCCAGGAGCTCTTCAAAGGGAAAGATTCTTCAGCTGCGGCAAAAACGATCTGGGGTAATATGGTTGGTAGCAGGGGATTATGGGTAGGAGGGAGGAGCTAGGAGCTCAGATCTTGGAGCTTGAAAAGCTGGCTCGGATCCGAGGTCTGATCAGATACCCACAGGTTGCAGAGCAAATGAAGTAACTACTTCAGATCAACGTATTTAGTGCTTTCATCTCTACAAAGGAGACTTCCTCAGAATACATTTACCTAACCTCTTACATATGCTCCAACAGTTGTAAATTTTCCTCACGGTCTTTTCTATGCACCATAATGCAGGTATATACCATTACAATGAATTCCACATTCCACATCACAGCTGAGGTTCGTCGGTGATAACTATGGCCATTAATATTCCAAATATTTCCTGTATCTTTCAAATACATACATTACATTACACACTCCATCGTTAAAAACTTTCCATGATTACGCTGTCTAGGTATTGGATCCAATTTATTAATGATCACAGTTTGAAAATTAGCAGCCCTTTGACAGGAAAAACAGAGAAAAAAACTTCTAGGAGCAAAATGGTTATTAAAATAGAATAGTCAAGTTTGCAAAACACTAAACTAATACCAGAAAACTATCTTTGAATAGGTGTAAAAAATATGAAGTTGTATGAAATGGATGGTAGAATGTACATCGTGGGACAGATGAAGAAATGAGTACAAAGCAAAAGCCAAACTAGTCCCAGCTGCAGAAAAGGTCAGAGATGGACTGTGTTGGCCTGATCACAAGCAAGAAACCAGAAAATGATATGGTGGAAAATATTTGGGAGAGACAGGAAGAAGGCAAAAGGAAAGGAGGATATCCAGCCAAGACATGGATGGACTGCATGAAAGACCTATTAGAGAGTCAGGAATGAGAGTCCAAGAATGTAAAGAGTAGCACTGGATCAAGAAAAGTGGTGACAGTTGACAACACCCCAAACCTATGCAGAAAAATGGGGCTTGTGATGAGATTATGAACATGGGCACAAAAATCACTGGAAAAAATCATATATGGACAGACACCAAGAGACAGGAAGGAGGAACTGGCTTCCCTGTGCTACAAATTAAAAATCTATCATCCGTCAGAAATCTAATCCCTGTGAAATTCAGGAACAAACTATTCCATGGAAAAGGGCAGAAATCTAATGACTGTGAAATTCAGAACTATTCCACTGAAAAGGGCAAATATCCAAAAAAAAAAATCAAGTGACACATGAAGAACTTTATCAATTTTAAATTAACATTGGTCTAAGAAATTACATGGTGCTCTGAACCATACCTCTCTCAACCTCTTAGTGCAAGAAATCTGGACAAAGCCTGACAAAATGGGGGGGGGGGGGGGGGGGGCAAAAAATAGGGACACGTTTTAAATCTTGCTCTTATAAACTTAGTTGCTAGAATAACAGGGTTCATGTTAGAATGCACTTTTTAAAGGATATATAGTCTGAAATTCAAATGCGTGTCATCATTTAGTGACTTCAGGCCTTAGATCATCCTAGTGATTTGTCAAAACAAAACAAAAAAAATTGAGGAACAGAGCAAAAACATGAGGCAAAAATCTGTACAGTTGAGGTACGCTGAACAATCCTGTGAGGCAGACACAGTAAACCCATGGAATTAGTGTATGGGAATAAACGCAGCTGCCCAGGCTAAGGTACATCTTCAGTCAGGAGACATCCCTGGAAATAAAGTTATGCTGGGGAAAATGTTACGCAAATGCTAAACCTAATCAAAAAACTTCATTATGACTTGTGCTTAATTCTTCAACAACAGTACTTTGTTTATGTTAATTTGCCAATCAGCTAACAAAATGCAAGATACACATTTTTAGGGATGGGTGTCTACTTTATGGATTTTCTCCATTTTTTTCCTGCTATAAGAAAACAAAAGGCTTAGATGCTAGCACTCAAGCTATTTGAATGCTTCAGCAAGGAGATGTCAATTAACCACCATTCCACAGTGGCTACAGCAAAAGGGAAAGTTCAAAGTTCAACCCAAAATCTCTTTAACCCTGCCACTGTGTTAACATTCTGCAGGTGCTATATTACAAGGCATGGAATGGGTGCACAAAAGCCTCATGGTTTATGTTTCCAGTACTTACCCATTGGGTACCTGCTCTCAAAGCAGACTTCAAACATGTCATAATCTTCTGTGGTAAAAGCAAATTTTCCTTTAGAAGCATCTTCTTTTGCATAGAGAATGTGTCCAGCAGAATCTGTTATCTGGAAGAAAAAAGGCGCACAGATGAAATTAACAAAAGTACTAGCAGATATGCAGTGTGTGTGTGAAACAGAGGGTGTGAGCACATGAGTGAGTGAGCGTGTGTGTGTGTGTGTGTGTGTGTGTGTGTGTGTGTTCGTTCACTACACTAACAAAGGATGTAGTGGGCTTTTAAAAGACCAAAGATGTGCACAATTCCTCTTCCATCAGAGGAGTTAACTATTGGTTAGCAACTTAGAGAAGTGTGCCCAAAAAAAAAAAAGCTAACCTTTTATTCTATTTAGACTCTACACACACACAAAGGAATATGCATCAAAACAGAGTAAAGAAGGGAGGTGGGCTTGGCACAATGGTTACGTCTTTACCTCACAGACACAAGGTACAGGGTTTGATTCTGACCTCGGGTTATTGCCTAGGCTTAAAATGACCCCTTCAGATCAGTTAACCTAGTATTCACCTATAAATCTAAATGACTTCCTGTACCTTTCAATACAATGGAGAGGGGGATCATGAGACAGCTTTAAATAGGAGATAGGTTTATAAACCCATGTTACGACTTCATGGTGGCCCCTATGCCCTCAAAAGTAAGTACTCGATTTTGACCCCATAGCTAGATTGAAACAAAGTATTATCACAATCCACATCTGCAACAAAACAGACCAAAGGAGCCTATATTCACAAGAGAATCAGATCTAGGCACAGGAAGGTTTTGATCCTAGAGCAGTTCATAGGCGTTTACTAGGCCAACGACCACAAGGGCCTGTTTAAGCCTAGCCATGCATCTCTGACGAGTTCTAATACCCTTGATAAGTGTAAGCACGAGCCTGGGAGATTAACCATTTACAGCTTACCCGTTTGCATCAGAGACATGGGTGCCAAACCAGGGATGGATTTCCAGTTTCCCATACAATTGTCCAAGTTGCACTTGAATTGGATAAGGGAGGAACTCTGCTTCACATGGGTGGGGAGCCTGTTCCATAGACAAGGTAGCCTCTGGGATACATACTTATCTCTCCAGCAGGTCCTATTTACATCACAGGCATGGTTTAGGTCTTTGGAATGTGCAATTTTGGTAGTTTTTTTGTGGATATGCAGGGGGGTCTGACAATGCCGTATATGCCAGGAACATATCTCCCCTCAAAAGCCTGTAAGCGACAGAATACAGGGATAGGGTCTTGAGGCAGTCTGCATAGGACATACTACTTATGCCCTGTATTCTTTTAGTGAGAAACCCGGTGGACATTCTAGTCGTTAGATATGCCTGGTTCGGTAAATACTAAAGGGGGCACTGTACTCAATGACAGGTCTGATGAATGCCAAATACAGTGGAACAATTACTTCCTTGGACTTGGATGCCATACCTTTATTTACAAGTTGCGGAGCATAGAATGATTTCCTCACCATTGTAGACATGTGATGATCAAAGGCTAGATTACTACCTGTGTAGCACCCTAAGTCCCTGACTACTGGGTCAACTCTAAGGAGTGTGTAGTCAATATGATAGTTACCAGGGATGGAAGACTTCCCAAAGGATACTATTATGCATTTCTTGGCATTTAGTTTTAGTCCACGACTCTGACACGAGCTGCTCGTCCGTGTCAACCCCTCCTGGAGAACATTTGTATCAGTGTGAGACCAACGACAGCTCCTAATTTGCAGTCATCTGCAAATTTAGTCAGCCAGAGACCACGGACATTGGCCTTGACTTCTGAAGGGACTCCACTTCTGACTGGTCTCTTTGTAGAGGTGGATTCCCCAATTCTAACTTCCTGCGTCTGTCTCTGAGCCAGTTGGCCATCCATTGGGTGACATGCGTGTCTGTACCCAACCTCTTGAGTTTGTCAACAATGCCCGAGTGGGGTATTGTGTCAAATGCCTTGGCCAGGTCAAGGTAGACAGTGTGAACAACTTTGCCCTCATCCATTGCTTTGGTGATCTTCTCAAAGTCCACAAGGTTGAGTAGGCATGATTTGCCCTTTACGAAACCAAACTGGGTTGGGTCCAGTGTCTGGAGGTTTACTATATCTCTACTGATCATCTCCATGATCATTCTTTCCATGGCTTTACACATAAAGACTAGTGAAGCTTATAGGTCTGTAGTTTCCAGGATCTGTAGATGGCTCACCTTTGTAGAGGGATGACTGTTATCTTTCTCCAGTCAGGAGGGATGAAGCCTGTTTGGAGTCTACAGTTAAATAGTAATTCCAGAGGCCCTAATAGATCATGTTTCATGCCATTTAGAAGGCATCCTGGGATACTGTCTGGGCCCATTGATGCAGTGTTCTTGGCCTTAGAGAGAGCAGTAAGGACCTGTTCCCTAGTGATAAGTAGGGGAGTTATATTTGATGATATTTCCTGAGGGAAGGTTGAGGGGGATAGAGGAGTAAAGTCTGGGATGAATTTATCAGTCAGGAGGTTTGCTATATCTTCTGGCTCAGTATAGGTGGCTCCATTTCAATGAGCTCTGCACACAATTGTGTACTGCCTTTGAGGTTGTGGACATAGCTAAAGAATGCTTTGTGTTTGTCCTTGGCCTGGGAGGCCAAACTTGCCTCAAAATTCACTTTGGTAGACTATTTGTCCTCAGTTGTTTTAGTTTAATGACAGTGCTTTTTTCCTGCTGGGTGCTGCACCTCCTAATTTGTCCAATGATTTTCTTCCTCCTGTTATACATCCGATTGATTTTGTGATTCCACCAGGGTGGCTCATTTTATTTTTTTTTTTAGTTAGTTCTGCACTTCTTCCTAGTGGGTACACCTGTCTTTATTGCAGTTATTAACATGCTTGTACTGGTTTCTGTGAACAGTTCTAGATAGGCAGAAGTGTTCTCAGGGTTTATAGGGGCTTGAAATTTTGCCAGGTTCTCACTTAATAGAAGGTGGTTATAGCCTTAGAATAGTTCCTAAATACTCCCGGATTAACTGGGGGGGGGGGGGGGGTCCAGGTTTTATTTTTATTTCAAAGGAGACCATTTTTGTGGTCTCATCTTACCAGGGAAGGTATTGCAGTAGGCGGTGTGCAGCACTCCCCACATTAGTGAGGACCAGATCCAGTATGGCTGCACCCCTGGTTGGTGTACTGACTATCTGGTCCAGTGAGTTTGCGTTTACAAAAGCAAGGAATCTCTGTGCATGTACGCTTGATGTCATATATGATTCCCAGTTAAGTGTGGTAATTAAAGTTACCCATGAATATGGTATTGGGTTGGATGGTTAGTGTTTCTAATAAGTTTAAATACATGGTATGGAGTTTCCTGGGTCATATAGGGGGACCTACAGCTTGCAAGGAAGTGGTACTGGACTTTACCTATGGTGATTTGTATATGGAGCAGCTCAAGTGCATTGTCCTGTTTGACCAGCCTTGAAGTATATTTATTTTTGATGTAAACAGAGAGACCTCCACTTTTAGTCCGTTCCTGGGAAATAGCTGGTCTAAATGTGTAGAAGGCATTATAGCCCTGCACTGTTGGTGTGCTGTCCACGGCTTTAAACCATGTCTCTGAGACTGCACTGACATCAGCATTCTCTAGGGTAAAGAGAGCTTCCAGGGAATGGAGTTTTTTTGTTTAAGCTCCTATCATTGAGCAGTACTACCTTTTGATTTTCTTGGTTTTGATTTGTTATGTTGGAAGCACTTTCAGTTTGGCATTGCCTAAAAAAGGCATTTTAGCTAATATTCGAAAGCCTAGAGGGGAGAGGTGCAGACCATCCCTGGCAAAGCAGCGTGGTCTGTTGACCATCTCCTTCCATGCTGACAAATATTGCACCCCCTTAGAATGACACCAGAAACTAAGCCAACTATTAAAGTCGATCATCTTTTGTTCGTATTGTGGCATCATCCTTGGAGAAGGTAAAATGCTGCTCAATGCTAGGCTCATACCAGCCTGAGGCACATATTCTGAAAGCTCTACGATGTCTCTCTTCATACAGTCTAGGAAGGTACATCAGGTCATTTATTCCCAACATGGACTATGAGTCATTTTGGTAATTGTGATCCAATAATCTGCGTGCATGCATAATGTGGTGGATCCTAGCCCTTGATAAGCAACTGACTGCAACTTTCTCACTCAGCCTGGTGACAGGAACATCAGTGTGTCTCACATTGGAGTCTCCAATGACTAGAATGTTGGATTGAGTGGTGACTCGCCTTATGGGCTTAGAGGTAGAGGCTCCATGAGATGTAGCTCCATGTGTTGATGTGGGTGCTGCTGTGAAAGAGTGCATTTGGGGCTGCTGAGGGTATTTCTTATGTGTACCTTTGTCTAGGAGTTCTTTGTGGTTTAGGAAGGTTACATGTTAAGTGCCTCAGTATATGTGGGTCTATAGGTCTGCTTTGAATTGTGTATGATGGGTGCAGCATGTGTACTACTGGACATTAGGAGTACTTTTATGTGAGAGCTTTGCCAACAGTGACGCTGTGTAAATACAACTCTCACATACCGTATTAGTTTGAGAATTAACTGGTTTTCAGTAAATATGGGGCAATTTCTACATTGTCTCAGACAGTAGGAAAGTTCATATCCATGGCAGCAGACCCTTTTTTACTGATTAGACTGTTGGAGTGAGAATATCAATCACGGTCAGGAGTATCCAGTTTGCAACTATGTGGACAGTGCTCGTCACTGCAAACTAGTCCTGTGTGCAACTAGATACTGGAGAAATTTCAATTGTGTTTTTACAGGAAAAATGTCAATGTGTCCGAGTTTGTACAGAGCACTGCCAAACCAACACGTAGACCCTGAAAATTTAAGGCTGAAATATTTCGGCAGATACTCTGAAGTTAGAAAGATATCAAGCAGTACTTACTGAAAACAAAGACTCAGATTGTAAAGAATGATGAAAAGAGGGAGTCACATGAATGGCTACTACTAATGCTGATCTCACCACAGCTTCACTCTGTTGGGATACAATACTCCTTTGCTTCTACTCTCACCAGAAACAAATTTTTAGCACCAATCCCAAGAAGAGAAGCAGGCCACAGCCTGTTTGGTGATCCAGTCTTGTCCCAGATGATGCAAGGGTCTGTAGGCTTGTAGCCTTTTTCTGGTAGATGCCCCGAATAGCACGCAGACTAATTAAGCACAGGCACTCCTCCCCAACCAGAGAGAGTCAGGAATCAATGCACTCTGCTCCTACTCTCACCAGGATCAGAATATAAGCACAGATTCTAATCTGTTAGCTATAAAGCAGTTATTATGCTTTCTCGTGATCAGCAGTCTCCAGGAAATAATGTCACTGTGCTCCTTCTCTCTCCAGGAGAAAACAGAAACACTAATCCCAAGATGACTACTGAGGGCCAGAATGTGGCCTCTCCAGTAACTGGAGGTCTTACAACTGTTGCTTAAAGGTAAAATGAAAAAAATGGTTTATCCTAAACATGGCAGTGTGCACTAAGCAGTTAAGATATGAAAGTGGGTAACCTGTCTAAAAAGTGAAATTTCTGTGGAGAGCTACTATTTTTAAAGTGCAAGATAGAGTGAAAGGGGGTGGGCACTTTTGTATTCTGGTATTAAGGAATACAGTAGGATGGCTAATAAAGTTAAATAGTTGAAAGGGAGCGATGTCACGAAATGACAACTTTGTGCTTACTCATGCCAGCCAGTAAAAGTAGAGAGGAAACTAGATAGATGGTCAAATTAACATAAAAGGGCAGGCAACTAGAAAAACAGTGGTGTTTAAGAACACAATAGTAAAAGTGTGGGAAAATATTCTATCTGATTCAAGAGACAGAGCTGTGGTCTCTTTTCAAGTTTTAATATGCAGTATGAATGTAAAGCATTTTTTCATAAAAAGAGATGATGATGAGCAGAATAAACGCTTTGATTTTGAGGTAGGATGGGGTGAGAGAATGTAAATTATGCTTTTTTTTTCAAAGAATTTTATTAAGTAATTATTAAAATGAACAAATACTTCCATGAAATTATAAATTTTTTTTCTTTAAAGTTAAAAAACAAGAAAATAAAAAAACAAACCTAATATATAAACCAATGTAACTAAACTATGTACAAAGACGTTCATCATGCAAAAAAATTTCTTAATGTAGTTGTAGGATTAATAAAAATCAACTGTTTACATAAATTAATAAACGACTTTTCTAGAAGTTCATAGATAATATTCCATGAATTATATAATGTAGTATTCCTAGATGATCTAGATTTAATAGTTAACATTTCCAAACTACACGTTTCAAGGAGTATATTTTTAAATTCCAAAAATGTAGGTGCTGTACTAGATTTCCAATTCTTAGTGATTGTTTTTCTAGCTATAGATAGTATAGACCGAACCAAAGGGTACTTATTCTCTTTTACACAATCAGGAACAGGAGTAGTAAATAAAACAAGTGATTTAGATATAAAGAAATCAGTAAAAATTGTTTGCAACAAATTATTGATACCATCCTAAAATTGTCTTAAATATATGCAATTATAAAACATATGAGACCAGTCAGCATTCAATTCAATATTGCAATCTTCGACATGTTATATTATTTTTAGAAAATATACTTATATTATGAGGAGTGATAAATGATCTATTTAAAAATCTCTGTGTGAATAATTTCCATTTTAAAGAAGTAGTAGTCATACTTGCTGATTGTAAAATATTCAATTTGACTTTCTCAGAAAGGGGATTATTATTAAAGAAAAATATTTCCAATAATTATCTGAATGTGTATCTAAAATCACATTTAATTGCCCTATAAATGTTTGATAACTTGTTATTAGCAGGAGATTTACGCAAAACTGATAAAATCATATAATGTATTAGCTTGGGAATTTTTTTCCTAATTATAGGAGACATAGCATCCAATGTATTTAATACATATTGTCTAGCTTCTTGAAGCTCTAACCATAAACAAGAAACAAGTTTATACTCTTCCAAGAGTAAACTATTGGATTTTATCTCATTATTTATCATCATTTGGTGCCAAAATGTTAAATGCTTTTGCTGAAATAGACATTTTTATATAATCTGAAGAGAAAATAGATCTGTGTGTGTAGGCTATAGGGAAGAGTAAAAAAGCCAATCCTTTATATATATATATATATATATATATATATATATATATCAATTTTTTAAATGATTTTTAAAATAAAAAATATATACTTAAGAGTTAAAACTCAGAGAAGAAAATTCAGAGATATAATCTTGTAACCTCCAAATAAATGGATTATTAATTATATTTAGCTTATATGAACTGTTTATTTCTTTGGTATTTTGTGACAATACCTCTATAAACTCTTTCCACTTAGAGTGCATTCCACATCGATGAGATGAGACATTGTCTTGAATACTGATGAAATTGAATACATTTCTAAATTTGGTAAGGCTATACCCCCATTATTCCAATTATACATATGGTATGTTAATGCAATCCTTGGCTTATTTGGTAACCACAAACATTTCTGAATCATTTAATTACATGTTTTTAATTATTTGGCATGAAGGAGGTATACATAAAGAATGAATTATATATAAGATTTTGGGGAGAAGCATCATCTTTATTATTAAAACTTTATCAACCATAGAAATTTATTTATTAAATTTTCTATCTGTAATAGACTTATTATAATTTATTTGACTGGTATCTTTAATGCAGTTAGTAATAAATATACCTAAATATGCTATTTGTTGAGACTGAGCTATATTTTCATTATATTCATCAGGTATATTGTATTTTTTGAACCGGTTAAAATAATTTGTGTTTTAATTATTATTAAAAGTAAGGCCGGAATTTTTTTGAAAATATTCCATGTTTTTGTATAGATTCCCTTCTACTCCCAAGAGTAATCAATATGTCATCTGCAAACATTTGTATTGTAGATGATATAGTGGGGTTTAATTTGTATCCTTCAATATCTGTATCATGTCTTATTAAATTTGCCCATGGTTCCATAACTAATGAAAATAAGAGGGGATAAAGGACACCCTTGCTTAGTACCTTTTACTATTGGTATATTTTGGGATATACTAGTACCAATTTTAACATAAGCTTGGCTACCTTCATATAACAGAGTAATAAGATTGATAAAATTATTGGAGAAATGTAATTCCTTTAGTGAACAGATATTCCCATGCAACTGAGTCGAAAGCACAATTTATATCTAAACTAACTAGGGTTAAATTTGTTTTAAGGATTTTTCACCGAATCAATTAAAGTTAATATTCTTTTAATGTTATCATATGACGTTCTCTTTATTATAAACCCCATTTGATCTCTAATCAACTAATTTGGGTAAAAGTGTTTTAAGCCTTTCTGCATAAATGGACAAATAATTTGTAATCCGTGTTTAATAGAGAGATGGTTCTATAGGAGGTACACTTGAGGGATCTTTGTTAGATTTTAAAATAGGAGAAATAAAAGTGTATTTCCAAGAAGGCGGAATTATGTTTTTGTCCTGTTAAATACTTTATAAAGCAATTTTAGAGCATTTATAGGTAGTAATTTGTAAATTTCAGGAATGATGCCCTCATTACTTGGTGCTTTATTTTGCTTTAATTTGGTAATTTGAGTTTGAAGTTCTTTGAAAGATATTTGTTTATCAACAGAAACCCCTTGTTCCTCTGAAAGTCTTTAGTGTATTTATTAATAAATGTTTTTATTTCCTCTCTAGAGTTAATTTCAGTAGTTGTTTGGTTGATGTTTATAAAAAAAACTCTAAATTCAGTTAATATATTATGAAGTTCTGATACCATTTTTCCTTTTTTAGGGGTGAATATTTCATTAATATGATTAAATCTATTTAATCTTTTCGTTTTATTAGCAAGAATTTAAGGATTTAGGGTTAGAAGAGAAATTTATAATCTTGAATTTTTCTATATTGATCATAGCTTTATGTTTTAATATACATAGTAAATTATGCTTTTAAAGACAACTTGAGACATGGTATATGCATGGCAAAAAGGAAGCACTGCTGCTAAATGCTACATGCAACATCCAGTGATGCTGCAAGCATGTTGCCTTCTGTCAGCAAAGGTACACGCATGCATGTAATCTGCTTTGTATCTTCAGTGCATTTTCCTTAAAAGAAAAAAAAAAAAACACTATCATTAAGGTGCAGCAAAACACCCTGAAAAACATTATATAGCATGATTATGAGTAACAAATAGTCTACACATGGGGAAAGGAGGTTGTGTTGAAAGTTGGCCAACCACAAAATCAAAAGAAATGCAAAACGAAGATGGCACATTACTTTTTAAACTTGCACACACACACACACACACACACACACACACACACACACACACACACACACACACACACATCTTCATTACAGAAAGCCATATAAATTGTCAGGTTGTAAGAAGGTAACACCTTTCAAACACAAAAACAGTAAAGATTGAAAAAAGTGATACACTCATACCTGCAGAACAACAAAATGTGCAATTTGCTTGGTTTTATATGTAGGAAATCGTCCCCCTTTTCTACAGCTAAACACATTCCCAGATGTCCATATGCTCCATATGTTCCACATATGCACAGTTTCAGGACAAATCACGATGTACAACGGGAGACAAATGCAAAAAGCCAGTGAAATACAGAGACATCACAATGACGTTTTCTTACCTCTAGAGTACACACCAATCTTATCAGTATAAAAAGGTCAATGTTGAGGACTTTGCTAGAAATTAGTGTTGCGTTCTACAGGCTACTTTAGGAGACGGGTAATGAGTATTTGCTAAAGAGACTTACCAAAATGTGAGATGCTTAGTATGGAGGGGGGGGGGGTGAAAATGAGCTGGACAGACAGCATTAGGGACAAGACAGTAACAGAAAAGCAAGGGGAAATTAAATCGTAGGCAGAAATTCAGGAAGGGTAAAGTGAACATTTAAGAGAGATATCAAGAAATACTACTTCCTACGCAAGGAAAATGAACACTGGAATATACAGCTGCACACCATAAAAGACTGAAGGCCACTGGAGATGGTATAAATGTACAAGGGTTAAATTAGTAAAGGGAAACGCAATCACAAAGAAACAGCTAGACAACATTCAGGAAAAGGAACAGGTGTTCTTCAGTTAGCACGTATGAACATAAAAGAAAAATGTAAACTCAAATTTAAACTGCATTAATGGTGCACTATTATGGCAGTGTATCACAGCATGGCTCCATACTGTTCACTCATGTACTTCAATAAGGGCACACCTAAAATCCTTTAAACATAACTGCATCAAACTACAGACCACAGAAACCATAAATGTGGAACTTATGAACAGAAGATACATTACAAACAGGTTAGGCTTTGTCTAAAACTGAATTTCAAAGGTCTGTCAGCCTTTCCTAAAAAATATTACATTACAAAGGGAGCAAGCATGCAGCATTAAGCCTCAACGCCTGTGGGATACAACTGTAGTTACCGCTCATGGCTTAGGTCAACTCTCTCTCTCTTTTTTTTTTTTGACTAACACCCACGTGTCAAACTTCTCTCATACAAGCCATCCATCTGTTGGATGGGCAGTCACCTCTTGCCTTTGTCCTCCAGATTAGCTTTAACAAAATCTTGTGTGTTCCTGGACATGAGACCAAACCACTGTAACCTAATCTCCCGAACCTTCTCTCCAACTGAAGCTTCTTTGGACTCCTCTTCGGTGTTTCCATTTCTTCATCTGCCCCACAGTACACATCCTTATACTTGCCTCAGGCACTCCATCTCATCACTTCAAGCTTCTGTAGCTGTTCCAACTTCAATGCCCAGGTTTTTGTGCACATTAACTTTCAATTTCTTTGGTATTCTTCTGTCACACACTATTCCCAGACACTTTGTGCCAGTTAGCTGCCACACATCCGATGCTGGATTTGACCTCCTCATTTCAGACTTCCCTCTCTTTACTCCTACTCTTCAGATACTTGAAGCTGTTATTCTGTTCTGCTGTTTTCTCTTCTGTCTCAATCTTTAGTTTCTTCAGATTCATCCATTTATTGCCATGACCACTGTCTTAGTACTTTTATTTCATTCCATCTGCTTTCAATTCATCACTCCTTCTGCACACAACAGCTTTGTTGAACAGTTCCTCCAACCGGTTTGTTAATGTAGTCCCATTACTAGTATGAATAGGGGAGGGCTCAGAAATGAATCCTGATGCACACAGATCGAACAAGGAACTCTTCAGCAAGTCTGAACAGTGTGTGTCTTTAGGTCCTTATACATGGCCTGAGCTAGTTCTACCAACATTTAGAGGGCTTTGAACCATCGCTGGAGTGCTCAATTCAGCTTTCTTGGGATTTTATCACATGCTTTCTTCAAAGTCTAGGAATGCTCAGCTGGACTTTTTCCTTATTTTCAGCTTCTTCCCACTACTGTTTTCATTGCAAGCATCAGGTTGGTTGCACTGCATCCCAGTCTGAATAAGAACTACTCATCTCCTATCTTACTTCGAGTGTTTTATCAATAATTGAACACTCCCATGACACAGCCACATAAAGTTGACTATTCAGTCAACGTCATACTCTACAGCAGAATTAAATATCATCAATTAAATAACCTTGAATTTCTGATCCCTACAAAAAAATACAGATACACGAACAGGACAGAACTGCACTCCTTACTTTTTAATCCTTTGCATATTTATCAGTCACCGTCTCCAGTACTTTCATGCAGTGTGAAATGAGTTCAATACCGCCGTACTGCCCACAGTTGTGAAAGTCCCCTTGTTTTTGAACACTGGCACTAGAATGATAGATTATTCTCCAGTCATCTGTGATGCATCTCCCTCCATACTGCAGCAAGAAGTCATTTCTACACTAACACACCATCCTGACCATATCTGCCTTGACAAAAGTCAGCCTGCCACCTTCACAGACTTCATAGCTCTTCTAGACTGGGCTCCCTCTCCCCTTTCATCAAAGGCTGTGCATGCACAGGGCATCCTCAGAGATTTTTCTTCATTTAAAAAGTTTCCCGAAGACTCTTAATGCATACTTTTTTTTTTTTTTTTTTTTTTTATTACTTAGATTACCATGGAGGATAAAGTCACTTCTTATTCCTGTTTACTGTGATATCAACATGTACTTGGGTCCTGTTCTCTGGAAGTCGAGACTGAAGACAGGATAAGAAAACCGGAACCGTGCCAGACAGCAAAAGCAATTTTGAATTTAATTTATGGCTTTTTAATAAAAATGTACATTAATATCATGAGTTAACAAGGTGAATGGACAGGGGGGAAGAAAAAAACAGTAACATTTTCATTACACCCCTGCCCATCCCCGGGAAAACTAAAATAGGGATGAACAGGTCTTCCAGCTCAGAGATGAACCAGTACTCACAGATGGGAAAAGATCTAGTTGGAGAGACTAACCATCGACACCAGTAGAATGCCTGAACACAAGTCTCTTTCAGTCTACTGAACAAGCCTGAAGAATCACCTTGGATAACCACAATTGTTCACTTTTCAACTTTTTTTTCTTTACATAATTTGAAAGCAGTATTTTATCCAAATTGTTTAAATGTTTTATTTCTGGATCAGTCCTCCCCAGTGCAAAACTGCAGTAGTACCCCTGTGGAAGTACTTAGAAAAATGCTATGTACGGGAATTTAACAGATTTTAAATCTGCTTTCTTGCCTACATTACGCATAATTCTTTCTCAGAGAGTGGTATAATAGTAATGCACTTGTACTGCTGCTGACATTCTGACTGATTGATATCAGCGTTCCTTATAACAATGGAATTCAAATTAGTACTACATAACCAATGCTCAAATTACAAAATTATTGTGGTTCAACAGGCATCATAAAATTCTACAAGAATTTTCAGAATGGGCAGTAAACTAGCAAACCTTATAAATACAAATGAAACAGCACTTTGAAACTAGTTACTGCAGGGAAGGAAATATATTGGGGGGGATAGGAAGCTAACACAGACACTGCAAAAGGATGGATATGGGGCAAGTCCTTGAGAATAGACAGCAGTGTGGGCTCATTACCTTAAAAGTAAATGAGATCACTTGCTGTACAGCAGAGGCAGACTCTTCCCAATGTCAAGGACTTCAAGCATACCAGGCCTGTCAAATACTTTTAAGTTCTTGTAAATTCACATTCATTGCTTCAGTAATGTTGTGTACGTATCTTAGCCTCTGCCCGCCTCCTTTTGTCTTCAAGCTCTCCTCAAAACCAGTGTCTTCTCATTATGTGAACAAAGCATTAGGAGTTTTATTATTACGCCCACCAGTGAAATATTTGGATTTAGTACTGATTTGCTGCTCTTGTAATTCAAAAAAATGTTCTTCTTGGCAAAATTCTTAAGTTTTATGCAATACCACATCTCAACAGCATAAATTTTCAGCGGACAGCTTATTAGAGTCCACTCTATATGCTAGCCTTTTTCAACCTCTACAGCTCTCAACTGGTTCTTTAGCTACGTTACTAACAGACAACAGGCAACTAAATGGGATAATAAACTCTCCACACTCCTCCCAGTCTCCGTTGGGGTTCCTCAGGGTTCCATCCTTGGCACTCTTTTTATTACATTCACAAATAGTCTAAACACTGCCACTACATCTGCTTATGTCATTCAATATGCTGACTTTACTCTTACTTGCTCTGCTCCCACACCCCAAGAACTCAAAGGTAAACTAATAAAGTTATTTCTAGATATTGAAAATTACCCAAATGAAATTCGATTCATCCTAAACCCAAACAAAACAAAATTAATGATCTTCTCCAACAGGAAATCCAAAGCAAAACCACCTCCCCTCTCCATCTACTCCACTAATGGCACTATAATAGAAACAGTTAACCAAACAAAACTACTTGGTGTCACACTAGACAACAACCTAACATTCGATAAACACATATCGCTCACAATTGAGAAAGTTCACATCAAACTTAGTGCACTATATAGGGCCAAACCAAACCTTAATCGAAATGCCAGATAAGACACAGCCAGATCCCACCTCCTATCTACTCTCCTCCACGGGTCTCAACTTTTCACTTACCTGAGTATGTCTGATTTACATCTACATAATGTAATCGTGAAAGTTGCTTGCTAATATACCAAACAGGACCCATCACTGCAATGCTCTTCAAAAACTACATTGAGCGATAACAGATTGGGAAATTCAAGCCAATCAGCTCACCACTGCCCACTCCATTATCCATAAACCTGAAAACTGCCCTGCACTCTCCAACCTAGTGCAACTAAATACCAACCCCAGGACCCTGAGATAATCAGATTATCTTATACTTAAGGTAACCAAGTCACAAATTATTTGAAGGAGAGGAGAGAGTCACCAAACAGTAGAACCTATTACCCCAGAATATATTAAAAAACACAGATAGTCATAGCTTCAAACAACTCATAAAGAATAGCTTACTCAACAACAGCTATGCTCCTGTAATACTCCTGGCTAGTTTCTCAAGCCATTAATTGTTTCTTTTCTGCTATACTCTTCTTGTTTTATTTCTAACAAATGAAAACACCACAATGGCTTAATTTAGAAATATATCTAATGAGTTTCATATTACGGTCTGCAGTAAGACTTAGGAAGTGTAATTGTTTTTCTGTTTTACATTCCCATTTTGTAAAGTGTGATTTTTAAAAATATTTACAAACAATCTACAAACAAACGTTTATAAATTTTTTGTACTATTGTTATGGAGCTTTTCTCCCTGGGTTTCCGCTGAAAATGGGCTACTTGCTCAGACGGACTCTACCCAGTCAACAAATGTAAAATCAATCAACTCTCTCAGCCACATTTTACTACTGGGAAAACTGCAGTTTTGATTAGAGTGACCTTTGCTAACAATGTGATGTTGTTGCTAAATAAAATCCCATATTATTCCTCCAAAGAAGCAAGCATCTTTTAATTTCATGGCTGTAACTAAGATCTTCGAGCCCATTAAAAAAATCTGCCACTACTTCCACTTCTTCCCCCACCTACTTACAAAGAATGAACACAACTAGCTGACAATAAGGTAACCCAATATTCTCTGCATTTCTGTAAGTGGATCATACCAAAATGTAGCAAGTTCAAAGTAGAGGCTTTAAAGTAGTCAAAGCAGAAAAAAAAATCTAAAAATGCCTCTGCTCTCTCAGTTACACAGCAGATGCTTTTGATTTCATCTGTGGTGCCTCTGACCCCTCTGCTTTCCAAGGTCCATTAACTTCATCATCCTGGGATGTCTGGATACACAGAACAAGGAAAATACCATTGTATGCATCACTGATGTTAGGATCCTTCTCTGCCACTTAGTTGGTTTCTTCTATGGCACAACCAAAGCCATTTTAAATTGTCTGACCAATCCAAATTTTATGAAGTGTTCTTGTAGTGATAATACTGCATTTGCTTCAGGAAATGGAGTTAGTAAAACATTTGCAGAGCTAATAAATACACAAGGAGAAGGGTGCAAAGCACATGCAAAAAAAGGCATCCATCCCAGCTTAACTTTCCGTCTGAAGACTGCAGCAGTCATTCACATAATCTCAACCAATGAATCAAAACTAGCACTCCTGAATAAATGGTCTTGCATGCTGCACTGACCCATACTGCCTTAAACAAGAAATTATTCACAGTAAATTGATAATGGCAATGGTCAGACCATGAAAACAGTCACTAAAACAGCTCAGTACCAATAAGAATAATGACACTACTACTGCTACCTATAAAAAGAAGAAACCAGAACTGCCTGTTTACACTTCTGGACTGAAAATGGAGCCCAAAAACAACAGAACCAGTGTGCCAGGTGTGCTATAAAATACACAAAAAAATGTATGCGGTCCACCAAAACTCCTGGGCGACAAAGATGAGTTGCCGCCCAGTATCTCTTTCAAGGTAGAAGCTCATGCTCACACACAACACAATTTACTATAAACTGTAATCCGCTTTGAACTTCAACAGCTTCTTAAATATATTTTCATTGGCTTTGCTGTAGTGTATTAACCCACCAGATTCGCAATAGCAAGCACCACCCAACATCCAGTAGCAGGGTGACGTTACAGTGCAGTCATGAATAAACATTTTCCTGCATTTGTCGTCCACATGAATATTCATCAGGATCAGCAAGCACATACTGTGGACATGTTAACTCACTGAAAATTCAAAGAAATTCACAAAAAAGTCACTCAGCCAATGTATTGCACTCCCTTAATAAATTAATACAGAACTGTGCACTCTCTTATGTAATAATAGACAATGGAGAGAAATCTCATTTATGGCTTACTGTGCACTTAGTTGCTAGAAACTGGTTGCATGGAGTTGAAGCATTTCAGACAATCACTACAAAAGTTAATAAAAAACATGAAACAGATTACAGTTTGGAGCTAGAGATGTGCATGGCAATTTAACAAAACTTGCAATCTTGTTATTTAGGTGATGCAGCCGCGTCAAGTCATTACACAAAAAACACATACAACTGCTACTGAGAACTCACTGATGTACTGCATAATACAGGAATAACACTGACACAGGCACACAATATTTCTCTTCCTTTTGCAGGGGGTTCAGCTCCCTTGCCCCCTATTTAAATATGCTACCTCCGAGATAACACTACACGGAGGAAGAGAGTAAACTACAATTATGCTATGAATAGTCATGACGTCGCAGGCAAATCTGCATGGCATGTCAATCATGCATCATTTGCATGCTACATCATCACCATTAGGCATGTCAGTCTGACCACGTCCATTCCTGCACAAAAAGGCCAGTGGATTAGGAAAATAAAAACAAAACCTTTTCACTGGCTAAGCTGTTACGCTACCCTTATGGGTTAGCTAAAGGTAGTTTGAATGACAACCTTAAACTCTCGCCAAGAAAAAAAGAAAGACTATTCTAAAACATACAGACTTTTACAGATGGCAGAGATAAATTAGGTCCTTGACAGAGTACACCGTTCGGCCCCAGAACATGGACCGAAACTCCAAAGGTGGTGGTGTGTCTCCATATTCATAAAGCGTATGCACACCTCCAGACTAGTAGCCCAGCATAATGCATATGAGATACTCCAAGTACAATGAACATTGTGTAAGACAGCAATTCAGGTCGTAGCCTGCTATAGGCCCCCAGCCATGTCCCAAGACACTCCCTCCACATTCTTAAGCACCCTGGAAACTATTAAGATCCAACCCAACACTCTCATACTAGGTGACTTCAACTACCCCATCATCAGCTGGGAAAACTACTCATACATCAATGCACTGGCCAATGCTTCCTGGAATTCATCAATTCCAATGCCCTAAACCAGCTCATTCTAACCCCCACTAGAGAAAGCAACATCCTTGACATGGCTATTACTAACAAGGGCAACCGTTACTCTACTCCAACAGTCTATTCCTCCCTGGTTAGATCAGACCACAAACTAAATCACCATGGAAATCCACATCTCACCCCCCCCCCCCCACGCAAAGGTATCTACCATGAAAAACTTCTTCAAAGTGGACTTTGGACTCCTAAAAACAGTGATAGCTAACTTCACTGCACTCATGCCAATGGAAAATAGATGCATGACTGACTAATCATACACCAATACACTGTATGAACACGTACATAAATGCATGGAACTAGCTATACCCAACAGAACGAAAAGACGCTCGCCCCCCAAAAAAAGGAAACCAGTCTGGTGGTCCCCTGCCATTAACAAACTCTACAACAGAAGGAAGAAACTGTTGCAGAAAAAGGTGAAGTCCCACGACTGGAAAAATTATCTTATTAGCTTTAACAAAAAGTTGAGATCCCTCATCAAAACCTCCAAAACCAGCAATGAAGGCTGAACTGCGGCAGACATTAAAAACAACCACAGAGCCTTCTATAGTTATATCAAGAATCTCCATGGCAATACACATTTGCTCTGAATTACTGCACAATGGTACCTCCTATACTGAGCCAACATACTGGCCGACAGATTCAGTGCCAATTTTACCCTCCCCCAAAGGGCCAATCTCAAAACCGTTAGAATGCCAGGTAACCAGCATTATTGCAGCACAGGTTAAAGCTGTATTGTCTAAGGCCAAGAAAACAGCTACCATGGGACCCGACAATATCCCTGGCTGTGTCCTACATTAAATTAGAGTGAACTGGCACCACGTGTGTGCTCTGTTTACTCACAGCCTCACTTCAGGCTTTGTCCCTCCTGAATGGCACACCGCTATAGTCATCCCCCTCCATAAAGTAGGCGCGACTACAGACCCTGGAAATTATCACCCCATTAGCTTGACGAGTCTGATATGTAAGGCTATAGAGCACATCCTCATGGAACTAATTAACAAGGATATAGGGAATCCCCATGCTCTACAGCCCACGCAATTTGGTTTTGTGAAAGGTAGAACATGCCTGCTCAATCTGGTTGACTTCTCTGAGTCAGTCACCAGAGCGGTGGATGAAGGTAAGCCAGTTCATACAGCCTACCTCGATCTGGCCAAGGCATTTGATACCATTTTTCACTCAGGAATTATTGATACTCAGCAAACTAGGCATCAACCCCTATATCGTTAGGTGGGTTGCAAATTGGCTCACAGACTGAACCCACAGTGTGAAAGTAGCGGACTCAAGTCAGACTGTCGACGAATTACTAGTTGAGTCCCACAGGGAATGGTCCTGGGTCCTCTCCTGTTTGGCATCTTCTTCTCAGAAGTCCAGGCCAACACAGAGGGACTCTGGCTGAGCAAGTTCGCATATGAATGCAAGCTGGGAGCTATTATTAACTCCCCAAGTGATGCAGACACCTTACAGAAAGGCCTCACTGAGACCAATGACTGGTGTCGAAAGCATGGACATAAGCTTAATGCCAAAAAAATGTGTAGTCATCCCCTTTGGGAAAAACTCCGTTCCCACTAATTACCACATCGATGGGAGCCCACTGAACACTGAAGGAGTTATAAATGAGAGATCTGGGGACACAGGTTGACAGCAACCTCTCCGACCACCACATTTCCACAGTGGTCAGAAAGTCCTTGATGTAGCACATCTAATTATCAAGGGTTTTGCATCCAGGAAGAAAAGAGGTCATAATTTCTCTCTACTCTCCCTCAGACCAAGCATAGAGTATAATGCCCCATTTGGCATGTACCTCACTAGACACACAAAAGTACCCCACGAACAGGATCCTAGGCCTTAAACACACGTTCTACATGGACAAAACTCAAAAAAAGTACAGTTTTGTACCTACCATAAATGTAGATGTCCGAACAGGATAGCATCTGCAGTCATAACAAATGGGTTGTCCTGTCGTCAGGCAGCCCCCCGGTCGGCCGGATTCCAAAGTCCGGGTCCGGCCTCGGCTGATGTCGCACTTCACCCGACGTCATCTCTGCTGGTCTTCGGGTATAAAAGGCATCAGCCGACGCCATTTTCCTCAGTGTTTCTTGCCCCAGATGCCAGTTGCCCTCTAGGAAAGCTAATTTTGGATAAATGCCAATGTTTCCAAAATAGTAGAAGGCAAACACAAAAAATAAGCATGTATGTACATATATACAAACAAATACACCACAAGAGACTCCCCCCCAGCTAGCTATTAGGAGGGTAAATACCCTAGGAGTACCACAGAGGGGAAGGAGGGTGGGTAATCCTGACTGCAGATGCTATCCTGTTCGGACATCTACATTTATGGTAGGTACAAAACTGTACTATGTCCTTCAAGGATGCATCTGCAGTCATAACAAATGGGTAGAATACCATAGCCAAACTAGGGGAGGAGGAAGAAGAATTATGGTGTAGTTAGGATCCCTTGCAATACAGCAGTGGCAAACCCTGCTCGGGATCTAGAGTATAGAGGTAAATTATAATGCTTGGCAAATGTATGCACCGAGGTCCAAGTAGCCGCCTCAATAATGTCCTTGGTTGCCACTCCTCGTAAGAAAGCTGTGGTAGTGGCTGTAGCCCTTGTAGAATGAGGTCTTATGTTCTGTGGAACTGGTTTTCCATGGTAGGAGTAACAGAATCTTATGCAATTTCCTATCCATTTGGAGATTGTCTGTTTGGAAATTGCTTTTCCTTCCCTTCCTGTTGCATAGGCTACTAAAAGCTGGTCAGTTTTTCTGTTACTTTTGGTTCTGTCCAGGTAGTAGCGTAACTGTCTATGTACATCCAAGGTATGCAGCAGCCTTTCCCCCCCTGTTCTGTGGATTGGGAAAGAAGGTAGGTAGGTGGATTGCCTGGTTTAAAGACACTCTGGATACCACCTTAGGCATAAATGTAGGATTAGTTCTCATGGACACGATCTTGATGGAAGATTAGGAAGGGTTGTACTGCCATTAAGGCCTGTAGTTCCGAAACCCTCCTTGCTGAAGTAATTGCCAGTAGGAAAGCAGTTTTCCATGATAGGTGTTGCAGATCTGCTGTTGCTGCTGGTTCAAATGGAGGGAGTGTCAATTTTTCTAGCACAAAGTTCAAGTCCCATGCTGGTAATGGTGGTTTCCTAAGAGGTTTTACATTCTTGATCCCTCTGAGGAATTGCCTGAGTAGAGGATGCGAAAAGACAGGTGGATCGAAGCTGTATTCTGCGGAAATAGCTGATGCATGCATCTTGATAGAGGAATAGGACAGGCCCGTATGTAGAAGCTCTGCCAAGTACTCCAGGATGTTAGCAATATCTATGTTCGAAACATCTTTTCCTCTTTCAGTACTCCAAATGACAAACCTTTTCCATTTTCCTGCATAGTTCCTTCTTGTTGAAGGTCTGCGGGCTTCAAGTATAATGTCTTTAACCCTTTGGGATAAGTCTGGGTTAGTTGCAGCTATGTGATGTTCCAGGCAGTCCGTTGCAAGGTTTTTAGGTTTGGGTGCATGATGTTGTAGTTGTTCTGAGTTAACATCAAAAGGCATCAGGGGTATTGGCCACATTCTCCCCTGAGACATGCTCCTCAGCAAAGGATACCAGTGTTGTCTTGGCCAATTCGGAGCTATCAGAATTATCCTTGGACGTTCCTCTTTGATTTTCAGTAGTACCTTGTGCATCAAAGGAAGAGGTGGAAATGCATATGCTGTCAGGCCTTTCCAACTGAAGGATAGAGAGTCCACCTTCCATGCTAGTGGGTGACATGTCCTTGTGCAGAATTTTTTGAGCTGGTGATTGAGTGGGGATGCGAATAGGTCTATTTGTGGCATTCCCCATTTCTTTGTGATGGCCTTGAAGATGTCCGGGTGTAGCATCCATTCGTGAGCATCCGAGGTGGTTCTGCTTAACATGTCTGCTAGGGTGTTTTCTTTTCCCGGCACAAATATTGCCTGTAACTGGATGTTGTAGCTCAGAGCCATATTCCAAAGGTCCAGAGTCATTCTGCATAGGGGGTATGAATGAGTGCCTCCCTGTTTGTTGATGTACCACATGACTGTGGTGTTGTCTGTCCTTATCATTAAATGGCCTTCTTTGAGAAATGGTTTGAATGTCTGGATTGCTAGTTTTACTGCCAGCATTTCTTTTTGGTTTATGTGCAGGTGCAGCTGGTCTGGAGTCCACAATCCTTGTATGCACTTGTCCAACATGTGCACCCCCCCAGCCTAGGTCTGAGGCGTCCGTTGTGATGGTTTGGTTTGCTTGAAAGTTGTGGAAGGGCAAGCCTGGGTTTGACTGGCATGCTTGAGCCCACCATAGGAACTCTTGTTTCAGGCATGGGATTAGTGGGATTTCAGTTTCTAAGCTGTGCCTGTGTTGAGACCATAAATTCTTTAGGTACCACTGTAGTTTTCTCATATGCAGTCTGGCATGGGGGACCAGGATTATGCATGATGCCATGAAGCCCAAGGCCTGCAGTACTTTTCTTGCTGTTAGTTTGTGCTGCTTTGTTAATGCCAAGAAGTAAAGAGGGAGTTGTGCTTGTTTTTCTGCAGTTAGGAATGCCATTTGTTTTACTGTGTCCAATTCCGCACACAAGAATGTTCTTGTCTGGGATGGTATCAGTCTTGACTTTTTTAAATTGACTGTGTATCCCAGGGCTTGTAGTAAGCAAATGACTCTTTGTAAATCTGTTGTCAGCTTGCTTTTGTTGTCCGCTTGTAACAGGCAGTCGTCCAGGTATGGATAAATTTGAATTCCCTGTAGCCTGCAATGAGCGATTACTGATGCCAGGCATTTTGTGAATACTCTGGGCGCAGTAGATAAGCCAAAGGGCAATGCTGAGAATTGATAATGCTCTGATCCTGCAAGAAATCTGAGGTATCTTCTGCAATTTGGTCGTATGGGAACGTGCAGGTATGCCTCCTTGAGATCTAGAGTTACCAGCCAACACTCCTTGCCCAGCATGGGAAGAAGTTGCTGTAGGGTCAGCATTTTGAATTTTGGTACAATGATGTATGTGTTTAAGACGGACAGGTCGAGAATAGGTCTCCAACTTTTCTGTTTTCTTGGTACTAGGAAGAGTCTGGAGTAGAATCCTTTGCCCTGTTGTGTTATTGGTACTCTTTCCACAGCTCTCATCTTTGTTAATTGAGCTATCTGCTTTAGAGCTTCCGTTTTTTGATTTGGAGGTAGGTTTGGCATTCCTCTTTTTACTGGTAAGGTGTGGAAGTGGAACCTGTAGCCTTGGTCTATGGTTTGCAAAATCCACTTGTCTTTTGTGATATAGTGCCAATTTTTCGAAAATAAGGCTAACTTTCCACCTAAAGGTGCTGCTATTTGCTCCCTGGTAGGCAGTGTCAGAGCCAAGTCACTGTGATTGTCCTGTTGCAGTGGCAGTGGTTGTGTCTGTGCCTCTCTGGTTATTGCCTTGCCACTGGCGTCCTCTATAGGCACCTCCTCTGGATTGATTTCTGCCTCTAGAGCGTCTATTCCTGCCTCTGAGATTTTGAGGAGTCTGGAAAGGACCAATTTTTGGCAGGCCAGTTCCTGCTAAACCTTGGGGCTGAACCTGTAAGAAATCCTTAACTGTTTGTACAGATTTTGCCTTCTCTTCCATTTTCTTCATTACTTGCTGAGCAGGTGTACCAAATAGACTGGCCTTATCCATAGGAGCATCTAACAGCTTTGCTTTAACATGTTCCGGCAAAACCTGTTCCTTCAACCATGCATGCCTTCTTATCACTGTGCCAGTCATGGCTGATCTAAATGAAGCCTCCAGTGCATCATAGCCACATTTTAAAGAATGGTTACTAACCTGCTGAATGTTATTCACCATTTCTAAAACATATTTCTTATCCAAGGAGTCATCAGAGGACAGCTTCTTAGTTAACTGATCAAGCATAAACTCTTGGTATTGGATCATGTGAAACTGACAGTTTAAAGCTCTAGCTGAGAGAGTAGCAGAGGTGTAAACTTTTTCCCCATCTCTCTAAGGACCTGGATTCCCTTTCAGAAGGGAGGGGGTTTTTTGCTGAGGTCGAAGCTACTGCCTTAGGCCCCTGGGATATAGTCTCAGGATCTGCAAGTGGGCCTTGTATAGGTGGTGATGAGTGTCTGGCACCCTGTAAAATCTATCTGGTTTGGCAGGGGCTGGAGGTAAAGTATCAGGAGCAGTGCAAACATCATTAAATGCATCATCCACAACAGGCAGAACTGGAGGTATAGCTAAGGGCCTATGTTGTGGTAAGTGCAGAAAGGTCCTAAGCCTTTTTCTTGAATCTGAGAAATCTTGTCCCTGCCATTGGAATTGTTCTCTCATGGCATGTAAGGTTTCCCAAAGGAAAATTCCTCTGGTGGAGAGGCAGATGGAATGGATTCTTCAGCATCGGAATCTTCATAAGTAGAAAAAGGAGCCTCTGGCTGATCTGTAATGTCTGAGTCGTCCAAGAATCATCAGAGGACACTGGCTCGGGGGCTCTGCTCTAGGTCTCTTTTCTGGAGGCTGAGAGGCCCTGTCTGGGTGAGATTGGGATCCCCTAATTAAGGAGATTAAATCCTCTGCCAGAGTAAGCATTTGTGAACTAGAAGTGGGCCTATGTGAGGGGGTCTTAACAGGCACTGATTTAACAGTTTTGGCTGCTTTAGCCCTGGCAAAGGCCTTTATAGACATGGCTGCAGGAGGCCTATCAGCACCACGTGCTGGGGTAGAGACATCCAAAGGGATGGTGTCTGATAATTCACTAGGAACCACAGTAGTAGGCAAAACTTCAGAAGCCGATTCAACTAAGGTAGCAGGAGCCTCAGTAGTAGTCATGGATTCGGCTGAAGATTGACCCGTTTTCGGCCGAAACCGAGACACTCGCGGCTTGCTTAACCGTGGTTTTGGCCGAAACCGCGGACCGCGAGTGTCGGTCTTTTTCTTTGCGTTTTTAACAATTTGGGTAGTCGGAGGATCCAACGGCATAATGTACGCAAAATCTGAGCCGAAAAACTGTTCAGCAAACTCCGATCGACGCCTAAGCGTTCGTCGGTTGAAGGAAGCACAGGCTAAACAGGCTGCTACGTCGTGGTCTGGGCCTAAACAAGGTAGGCAGTAAGAGTGGAAATCTTTATGAGGTATTTGTTTCCCACAAGTTAAACAGTTATTTACTTTTTCTGACATCGGCTGAGGCAAGAAAGAGTCCCCAACGGGGTACTTAGCTTTTTAGAAGTCTTCGAAGTAGTATTCGGTAGTATTAATCTCTGGATCTGACCGACCGGCACTTGCGAACAGCTTCTGCTTGAGCCACGCGGCAAGAAAGACTGAGGAAAATGGCGTCGGCTGATGCCTTTATACCCGAAGACCAGCAGAGATGACGTCGGGTGAAGTGCGACATCAGCCGAGGCCGGACCCGGACTTTGGAATCCGGCCGACCGGGGGGCTGCCTGACAACAGGACAACCCATTTGTTATGACTGCAGATGCATCCTTGAAGGACGTCTCCAGCTATCTCATATCGTCTACTAAGAGCTGATCCCTGCTTGACTTACAAAGCCATGTCTGACCCAACTCCATTAGAAATGCTACATCTAAAAGAAATCCCAATCCCTCTGCACCACACGCCAGAGACCTCAACCTCATTACCACTATCAACAGAACATGCTGGAGGGACAGGTTCATAACCCAGAGACTGCCCATGCCCTGGAATAGACTTCTCATACATGTCAAGCAGAGCATCTCACTAACATTCTTCAAAAGAAATCTTGATGGGTGGATGGGAAATAGAAAGTTCACCCCGGGATCACTCCACTGGCTCTACTTGATAGAGGCACTGGGAACTAATGACGAGCAGTACAATGCCAGGGCACTTCTATGGGCTAGGCTTGTAAAGCCCCCAGGGCCATTAGCCTAGTACACACCTATGAACTTATGAAATCTGATATCGCTAAGCCAGGAACTTTGAAGAGTAGTAACCCAGATGAGTCAAATGAAACCAGAGCTGTGACAAGATATAAATGAGTCCACTGAAGCTTATGTTTTCTGCCCGCTGAGTATTGTTTCAACCACACTTTCCATAGAAAAACAGACCCTGGCATGCAACAGGACTGGAAAAAACAATGCAGTCAGGCCTACGGAACAAAGATCTGGGTAAGGATTGCCAAACAAGTCTTTAAGAAGTTTCTTGGCTGGCTTCAGATGAGGGTGCCTGTCCAGAAAGTAATGTCACAGCAAGGGGAACCATACTTGCTAGGGCCAAAACAGAGCCATCAGAACACCCTTGACCCTTTTGACTTTCCCCATAAATAGTGGAATAAGAGGAAACAGAGTATGTAAAGGAGACACCTAGGGGCCACCTCTGTATGAGTGCATCTCTGGTAACTTCTCCTGAGGCAGAGGTACAGGAAAAGAAGCTGCTGCATTAACAATCAAGGCAAGGTTTCCCCCCATGCCATAATATAATTTTGACTACACAACTGGCAGGAAGACCACTTGTGAAGCACCAGTAAGCCTGCCTGCTGGTTACTTGGTTTATCTAGAGTCCTGGGATACTGCAGGCTATGAAAAAGCAACTGTATGCAAAGGCACACTCCCAAATTCAGAGGATCTCCTGGGAGACGAACAGAAGTTCTTCTTGAATGTTCAGATATGAAGACAAAACCACATTATCAGAGTGGATGTCAACACCACCTGGCAGTAGGAAGTCTCAGAATGACTACAAAGTCAGAAGAACTGCTCTCATTTTCAGAGTGTTGATATGCAAGATAGCCTCTCTTTGTGCCCAAGCAACTGGTGGTTCCAAAACTGGAGAGCTTTATTTAAGGTCTCCAGCTACTACCTCCTAGATCTACTCCAGAAGTTAGATAAAAATGATCATCATGAAATTCCAGCTGATGCTCATGAAATCCATTACATTTAACCAGGTACAGGAGAGAGAGTTTTGTCACGCTATTCTTCCACAGGACAGAATTCAAACCAGTTAATTGGTCTCTAAAATGCCTGCTTCACATGAGTAATATTACAAAAGACATACAATAAAAGAATCACCAACTGGATCCTCTAGACTTCACCTTTAAAATCTACATTAGTGCAAGACCAGGCTTGTGGCTTTTTATGGACACTGCCTCATACAGTCTGCTTATATGCATTTTTGCTTGCAGTCAAGTAATAGCATTACTACAGTGTGTCCAGGCAGTTCTTCCAGAATGTCAATACATTTCTCACAGGATAAAATACAAAAAGTTGGTAATTTACCCAAGGCTTAAGGTAAGCAGCATCACGCTTTCAAAAATTGTAAGGGCATTGCTCATTACAAGTTTTTTCCATTCCCAAATAATCCACTTCCTGTGAAAGAACACAGGTTAGCTACACTAACTGGTTTGGGAAAATGGCTACAAAAATTATTACGGGACAGGAAAAGTTCCGTCTTCACTGGCATATTCAGTGCAAAGTTTTTTTCATCAAGGCCCATGGCTCAATCTCCTACCAAGACTACAGTTAAAATAACATTCAACACAAAAAAAATCTCACCAGAACCCTAACTCACACAGACTGGATTCCTGCGATTATATCAGGGTTCCAAATCCTAGGTGAAAAAAAAATGACAATGTTGTAATGCCCTGGGTGGGTTAAATTTTCCCTGCTTCCACAACGGCTTATGTAACCGTAGCTTTTCCGTCCTCATTATAGCAGCGAGTTAAAACAATTCAGAAAGTGTATGAATAATTTGAATAGTAAGATCTGAAAACAGACTTTTTTTTGCTGTTTTATAAGTGGAAGTACTGGGAGACCTTTCAAATTCCCTGTACTCCTGTGCCTGAAGTATCTGCCTTAGGTTGGGCTACAACATCTATAAGCAAACATTTAATTTTAATATGTTCTTCATTTAAAAAAGAGTCACATAACAGCCAAACACCTGGTGCACTCTCACAGCTTAAATTTTTTTTTAAGGCATGCCACTTCCTACTTAGAAAGGAAGCACTTTCTACTACTAATTCTCAAATGCTGACTGATTTTTTTGTACATCTGTTAGCACTGGGTGTATACTCTGTCTACACTCTACTGTACTTTCTACTTAATTAGAAACTGACTGTGTCCATATTATACTGACTATTCTACTGCTACAGGTAGCATATACTTCACATACCCATATCACTGCTTTATGTGCACTCTGAATCTATTCTAGACAAGATAGCCTACAACCTGCATAGTTACTATACTAAATACACATAGGAAGATCTCTATACATCATAACATACGAATTGTACCTCTATGCCAAAGTGTACATTTAAACACACATCTCCGTATACCTGCAATGCTCTCTTCCAGCAGTACGTCTGTATACCAAATCAAAAATTAATTTCAGGTACTCCCAACACATCAATGCACTGCAACTGTGTTGTGTTTATCATTATGTGACAAGTGCCTGTTAGATCTCTCTGGATGTCAAATGAAAAACAGACTAAAGCCCAGATCTGTTAAACAAAAAGCAAATATATTTAAACTCACTTGAGCTAGAGAGATTGGGGGGGGGGGTACACCTTTAAGAGAAGCAGACCCTGACCTTACACGGACATTCTTTGCTGGTATTGCCTGAACTAACTGACTGACCTCCCTGGTCAGAAAAATTTTTACGAACCTTAAAAGCAATTTCTACAAGAATCACTGACTTTAGACTTGCATACGGGTTGGACAGAAATAGAAACTAAAAGCTCTGCACTTTCAGGGATTCCTGGTATATTCCTCATGGTGGGTCTGATGCCCTTATAAATCAAAACATGGGAATAGCAGCAAAGGCCTTTAACCATTTCTTTGAACTTCCTCTTCCCACCACTTCAGTTCTTTGCGAAGAGGGAATAAGATAAATATCCACCTCCAAAAGATGTAAAGCTTTCAAAAGCTACTTGATGAACTTTGAAGTTTTCAAAATATTAAGTCTTGGGATTATATCGCAATACTTGCACATATGTAACCAGGCAGAGAAGCCAACTTGCCTGTTACCCTATGTAAAATGTGAAGTTTGACTTCTGCTCAGGGGCAGAAAATTCTCACTCAGGCGGACACATTTCCAGACATCTCTGTAGAAGGAAAAAAATCTGCTCAAGGAGAATGTGAACATGTTCCTTACCATTCTTTTAAAAGCTGCTCCTCTAACTGGGATGCACACTTATCTTGATAAGGGTCTGTGCAAATACCATGTTAACACAGGAATCACTGACGGAGAGGTTGAGCACCAAGGATGGTGTGTGTGTGTGTGTGTGTGTGTGTGTGTGTGTGTGTGTGTGTGTGTGTGTGTGTGTGGAAGGGGTACTACTCAGTGCTGCAGCAACATAAAAAAGAAGAATGCATTCTTGGGAACACAATTTCACACTAGAAATCCAGCATAGCTCCTATAAAGTCTGAAATATACTAAAAGGTTTCATTCAGATAGAAAATTTACCACCTAGTGCCCTGAAGCAGGACTATGAATTTGAAGAGTAATCAATCTGAATACTCAAGTGCTCCAGCCTATATTCGTGGTAAAAAGACTGAATGAAAAAAATGAAAGAACAAAAATAGTAACCCTTGAAGCAAAGGTGAATCATTTTTATAAAAAAAAAAAAAAAAAAAAATCTTCCAAGAGAGGCCTATCTAAACTGCTGCAGACTGTGGAAATGGATGGGGGGCTTGTATCCAATCCATGGAGTTACCTCCATCCACAGACCTTGGAAAAAACTTTACCCAACTTGCCAGGAGTGTGTGAAAGCAGTGCTCCTTTGTTGGATATCACAGACAGGGCAGAGAGAGCATGGAAAGGTTACACTCTTGGAGACTGAATTAAAGGCAATTATGGCCATACAGCAGCAGACATGCTGTGATTAGTGAGAGTGAGCCAATGTGGCTGTCTTTTTTTTTTTTGAAAGTACCATAGACAGTCATGTGAGAAAAGTGGCATCTCCCACAGAACAAAAAACACAATCTAGTATAAGGTAACAAACACGAAACTGCTTGGGGCCATCAGTTACTCTGCAAAGGGATGAAAATCTTTGTACTGAACTAGTGAGTGGCAGACAAGAAAAAGCCAGATCCATATCAGGATGTTTAAAGAGCAAAATGTTTTCCATGGTCCCAAACAAAACTGATTTCTTAAACAAAATACATAAATAAAAAGCCTATAAAGAAGTGAAGAACGTAAATGTATTGCTGAGCTTCCTAAAGATTTGTGTTTCCTTCTGTGATGCCAAAAGGATAGAATGTTTCTGAACTCTGGAAACAGCCAGAAGAAACTTTACGTAAAGCATCTCTGAATACTAACCATTTTAAAACGTAGAGGACAGTTGGTCAGAGTTTCTGAATAAGAGAGATACGAGTGAAAATGCACATTAACATTCCAAGGTTGACACTTTTGTTCCTCTTAATACTCCCTTTTCTCTGAAGTATGGCAATTTCATAGGTAGTAAATACAAGTTTGAGGGGTGCTGCGGGGCTTGCACGTCCCCCAATATCCAGGGGGTGCAGAGGGGCTTACTACCTGCAAAAAGAAATTTAAGAGAGAAAATGAAGTTCGACATTCACTGTTTTCATCCCGACATTTCACAGCTTGGCGTTAGGAGTCGATTTCAGTAGGGAGCCATCCCTGAAAACAGCATGGCCTAATAATGCCATCACATTCTGTGGTGCACAACAACACAAGGTATTCACTCTCGTTATTCTATTTTTATATTGGCTGTTTAATGATTTAATTTATCTTATGCCAATGTGAGGTCAACCTGTTACTCAATAATGCACCATGGCAGTATGACTGTATCCACAGGTTTTAATGGATTAACAAACGTATAATGTTGTGTATACACGGGAGTACATACAAATGAATCAAATATTACCACTGCAATCTACACATCAGATGCCATGATGTTTAATTGTTCAGGGACATGTTAAGGCAATAGGATTCTTGACAACTGCCACAGACTACCATTTACTGAATATATTTCTGACCCACCCCCTCCTTTGCCACCCAGTCCCAGTTATATTCCTAAGCCCAGTATCTCATGAAATGCAAGTCTCTTTTATACCTTTAACTTCAAAAGGTAGTTTCCACTCCCCAATTTGATCTTCCCAATGATCAGTACAAGACCATACTGTTAATGATTGCTCCAAAACTAAAATTCATGTACTCTCCCACTCATGGCTTTGTAAAAGGGAGAAGGGAGGGGGGGTTACATCCAACAATAAACTATTTCTGACTCATCAGCCTAACCAGCAGCCAACTTAAAACAATGCAGAACCTTAACGGAGCTTATCCAAAATGAAACAGGACCTACTACTAAAATACATCAAAGGAGAATCTACTGAGACATTCCCTGAATAGGTAAACTCAGCACCTGATGAAGGCTGACACTGCATAAAGAATTCAGCATTACTCCACTCAAACTGACAAAATCATTAAAAGGCAAAGCACAGGTAATTCAATGGGTAAAACACTGGTTAAGCAAAGGGAGAAAAGTCAAAGTTGAGGGGGGTTACTGTTTGCATAAGACATGTTACCATCAGTGTCCCAAAGGGTTATGTTATTCTCAGAAGGGAGGTCAGAAAGGGATACAGCTATCGAACAGGACGACTACACACTGGGTGACTTAAATGCTACAATAAAAGACACATTCTCCAAAACTGTCTACAAAAAAAAATATACACCCAGTATAGTAGTAATGACTTCACCTTTAATGCTGATAGAAGCAACCATAACTGTGATTAAAAAAGGCAAATCCTAAAAAAAATGACACTGAAAAACTATGCGCAGTGTGGGTCAAGTCAAGAAAGCATACTTAGTACTAGGTTACAGTCAGTTAATGAATGGGAAACTGCCAAGTATCACACTACTTGGTCATAACTGCCCAAGTCAGTACTAGCTTTTGTACTGTTGCTTGCCTACATAGAAGCAAAATTTTACTTTCTCAAACAGCTTTGCCTTGTAAGATTCTCTGATCTTGCAGGATTTTGATGAGAAAATGAGACTGATTTAAATTTTTTTCTCCTGCGTACTCTTTCTTGGAGGAGCGGTGACTTCAGAACAAACTATGACGAGGAGATATAGGGGACAGCCAGGTGCAAGAAGTTTGTCCCTTGCAGAAAATACAGTTTTATGCTACGACTTACTTCATTGATTACTTACAGCAATGAATACATAGTATGAGTGTTTGTTTACTTGGTTATAAATATATCCTCCATTATAAATTACCATCAAATAGTACATCAGAACATCAAGCCCAACATAGGAAAAGTTTCTTCAAAGCATCAGGACAGGCTTCAATACGCCTCCCTTTTTCCTCTGTGCAGCAGCTAACTAATGAAATGCCATTTAATCTCTCTGACAAGACAATTCAACACTCTACTGAAGAACAATTCAACAATGAGCAATGTAACCATATTATCCATATACATGTAACATAAAAGAACAAGGCTGTCACGTATAAAAGGGAATGATTCATTTGAGAGAGACGACAGAGGAGACAGAGGAGACAGAGGAGACAGAGGAGACAGAGGAGACAGAGGAGACAGAGGAGACAGAGGAGACAGAGGAGACAGAGGAGACAGAGGAGACAGAGGAGACAGAGGAGACAGAGGAGACAGAGGAGACAGAGGAGACAGAGACAGAGACAGAGGAGACAGAGACAGAGACAGAGACAGAGACAGAGACAGAGACAGAGACAGAGACAGAGACAGAGACAGAGACAGAGACAGAGACAGAGACAGAGACAGAGACAGAGACAGAGACAGAGACACACACAGAAGACCTGAAGTGAAGCTTCTGAAAAGTGGTTTTGCTTTATACATTTAATTTTCTGTTGCTTGTTTGCAGAAGGAGTCTCGATCCAGTTTGGGGATGTGAGAGTGGCATCTTTGTTGTCTGTAAATGATGATGTTCCAATGCCCTCAAGTGATGCATCTCCAAAGGGCAACAAAGCTACTTCCTACCAAGTGCAAAGTAGCTGGAATGAAAATCAGCACTTCTAGTGAAAAGGAGGATAGCTGTTTGCAGAATGGGGAGTAACAATAACACCAAGTGGGGGTTAAGCATCATGCCATCTTATCCATGAAGGAAAGGTAAAGTGGTTCAAGAAACACGTACATAGTGAAGTAGCAGTGCTAATACAGAGGATGTGCTAGACTCTGGTGGAGAAAAGCCAAGCCACAGAAATAAACTCTCAACTTACAGGTCAAGCTACAGTAGCACTCTCACATATAAAACAGCACAGCTTTGGCTACGCAGCGAGCAAATAAGATTACAAATATAGGATGCAGAAAAGTTTCCACTGCAGGGTAGTGGGATTTGTTCTCTGTAATAAATAGGACATCCATTAACCCTGAAAAAGCTCATCACTACCTCTCCATGCTGACCGGAATAGAATCATTGAGTTGGCATGAACACCCATTTGAAGATGCCCCAGAGGTATCTACCACCAAAGGTTGACAAGACACAGCCCACCGGGAAGACAGGACATTCCAGGGAATAGAGGAAATCTCTCGGCTCACCTGGAAACACTTAGGGGCTCCCAGAGGATGACCTGAAGACCGCTGCTGAACATAGTGAAGTCCTAACCTACATTACTCAGTCTGCAGTCACCACAACCCTCATCAGCAGGGAGTAATTCTGAAAATGAATGGATGGATATTTTCTGCACTGAATACACAAAGCATCTGGTTCAGCCTCAATAGTGACATTAGAAAGGCCAAGAGGAGAGATGCAACAGGCACACAGAAAGAACCCAATCAGAAACCGTGAACAACAACAAAGCACTGCAAAAAAAGCAATTTAAATGCTACAGCACTGGGCTGCCCAGTTACAGCTCATTAAATCTCAAAAGGTTATTTCAAAAAGGAACACTATGCAGACCACTGCTAACAAAAGAACAAGTATATTAGACTGCACCGCTAAAGGAGGAAGACAAGTAAGGAAGGGGTAAAATTTGGTTCGCAGTTTAATAATTAGTGGACTAACGCAAGTTAGGCATGCAAACTTGTCAATGCCCTCAAATTATGTTCATGTAAAAGAAAAAAAAAAGAGGAAAGTTTCAGAATCAAAATGGCACTGAAAGAAAGTTGAGCACATGGCACGCAAGAAGAGTAGCTTGTTAAGAAACAGTGCAGATTTAATTATGAGGGGTCAAGTTTTTTTGTGGTTTGAAAAGTAGCTTTATACAGCCTTATTCCATTCTTTTACGCATAGAAGGGAGGGACCTAGTCTGAAAATATAATGCAGTACAGTAACACTAGTTATAAGCTCTCTCAGGACTAAAGCTGTACAAGAACAGAGAGGAATGAAAGCCTAAATGTAATCAAGCAAATCAGAATTAACACGTGAACATTATGGGTACTGCTCTAAAGAAAGAGGACATTTGCATTTGTACTGATATTCAGATCTTGCGTAAGTGGTTAAAAGACATTTCCCCTTGATAATTATAGAAGGGGTCTCAACAATGCCAAATGCTAGCTTTACCTCAGATAAAGCTAGAGGAAGAAAGGTTCAAAAGAGAGTACATTTAATATGCCTTAAGAAAGTTCAGTTGTGCAAGTAAACCTACCATAACACTAGAGGTTTGAATAACCAATCCTGCAGTAGCCTCAGCTATATGGAGTTATATCCTGGCAAAGACATAACAGATGGCCCCTTCCAAAGCTTAAGGCAGTTTCCTCATGCCCAGTCAGTTTGAGTTGAGCTGCGAAAAAAAAGGTCTGGGTGCCAAGTCCTTCAGAGCTTTCATGCAAAGTGAGCGAGAGGGAGGCTGAGCTAGGGACGAAAAAAAAAAAAAAAAAACAAGTAAAGTAGTTATGTCTTACCACAACATTTCATCTGTGTTGTCAATCTATTCTTGATTAATGGGTTACAGTTCCGACCTTAACAACCGATCCGGCTGTTGCACAGCTCGCACCCGCCAAAAAAGTCTCTCAAGAAGCAAGTCTACCCATAGTTGCCCTCTCCAGATTACCTCAGATCAAGTCTGCAAAAGACAGAATAGTATAAAAAAAAGTCAGAAGCCTTGTCTAAGGCACCGGAAACAATAAGAACCCAGGACAGGGTATCTTTCCACCAGAAACCTGAAGGAGGGGGAAGGCAGGAGGGACTCGGGAACAGATGAAGATAAACTACACAGATGGAACATTATGGTAAGACATAACCTCTTTATCTGATGTTGTCACTCTTCATCTATTTTTGACTGATGGAAAGAGTCCCCAGCTACCATGTATCCTGGGAAGTCTAATGGGAGGATATTCCTGAGCAGTTAAACACAAAACGTCCAAAAAGGTGAAATAATAAAATTTTATTGTGGCAGCTCCAATAAATGGTGTATAATTACACCACATAAGCAAACCAGTTTCGACAATAAGCCTTCCTCAGTGCAGTAAGAGAGACTGAAAACACTCCATGTTATCAAGTAGTCATACCATCAAAAATAAAAGCATCTCATTGGATAATCAACTTTGCTCATTTAAACCGGGTTTAAAAAAAAAAAAAAAAAAAAAACCCAACCTAATAATCCAACTGTATTCTTTATTA
This sequence comes from Protopterus annectens, assembly GCF_019279795.1. Classification (NCBI taxonomy): domain Eukaryota; kingdom Metazoa; phylum Chordata; order Ceratodontiformes; family Protopteridae; genus Protopterus; species Protopterus annectens. The sequence continues at coordinate 191,175,459 of NC_056737.1, forward strand.
TTCAAAATAGCATGCCAGCCTAACTTAAACATCCTGTTACCTGTAACCCAATCAATTACAGTAAATTTGAACTGAGAACTGATATGGGGTCATAGTGCGTTTATATAATGAATTAGACATTCTTTTACTCCTAATGTCACTGAGATGTTTGGATATCCGAACCCTCAGTGATCTAGACGTCTGCCCCAATAAATAGCGGAACAAGAACAAAGCTAAATATATGACCCAGTCAGTGCTACAGTTACCAAAGTACTGAATATCATACACCTTGGATGTGTTGCTACTAGTAAATTGTTTGCTCTTAAGTACATGGCTACATGCTGAATAATGGCCACAAGATATACACCCCACCAATTTCTCCCCAAATAATGAAACCTGCTGTGTTATTAGATGCCATCCTATGTTTGTAATGATTGAAATAAGTACCTAAAGTGGGAATCAGTCAGTAGGAAAAGATGCATTTCAGAGACAGAAACTCCGAAAGTTTGTCATTAGACAAAAGTATGTCCCAATGGTGATCAAAGATCTTCCTAAAGGTATTAATGTTCCGCCCAAAAGTGGTTACAAGATGTACCGGCTCAATTTGACTACCATTTATAGATTTGTGCTGATATTTCAACAAGGAAGATCTGGGTTGTTGAGATGCAAAATTACTGACCATGCTGATATTGTTGGTATCATATCCCCTACTAAGAAATCTGTAAAATCTGTTGATAATATGAGTTGTCAGAGGAACAAATGCACCTATTCCTATGAAACTGGGACTTTGGGATGTTGTGGATGATGTGTCGTGGGTGAAAACTACTGGCGTGAAGTAACGTGTTGTAGTGTGGATGTTTCCGGAAGACCTTAGGTAGAGTATGATCTTCCTCTCTAATAATAGTAACTTCCAAAAACTTAATTAGATCAATATGGAAATTCAACATGAACTGGATTCCCCACTTATTCTCGTTGAGATACTGTACAAATTCATGCACATATGTGTCATCACCCCACCAGACAACGCCACCAGATGTCAATTTCGTCAAGATATAAATTATGGCTCGCATCATATACAAGTTGTTCCTCTATAAAACCCATAAAAAGGTCAGCATAAATGGAAGCAAAAGAAGCCCCCAAGGCAGTACCCTTCACCTGCCATCTACCATGGAAATAAAACACGTTTTTGTTTAACACATGTTCGGTCAAACAGACAAGCAAAGTATTGAAGCCTGATGAATACATATTGGTCTTAACCAACCAAAACTAGATAGCCTCTAAACCAGCCCAATGAGGGATGTTGGTATAAAGGCAATCACATCCAATGTACACATTAGCCAACTAGGATCCAACTGTGTATCCATAACATGTAGAAAAACGAGTTGTGTCCTGAATCCTAGCTTTAACCAATGGTAATAATGGTTGTAAACATTTCGTAAGAAAGCCTGCTAATGGTTCTGTAAGTGACCCCCTGCCCAATACAATGGGCCTGCCTGGTGGTTTTGATAAGTATTTATGAATTTTGGGCAATAAGTATAGGTATTGAGATTGGTGATCAGATACAGTAAGATGATATAATATTTCCTTATTAATAATGCCTTCATCAAGGGCCAGATTCAAAAATTGGTCAATTTCTTGTTTAAATTTAGGTGCTGGATCTATGGGCATGTGTACACAGAATTGGCTGTCAAACAATTGTCGTTCAGCCTCAGCCAAATACATTGGCCAATCCATAACCACGACCGCCCCACCCTTGTCTGCCAGCAAAATGACCAAATCATGGTTATCCGTAAGCATGGTTAACGCCAGTTGTACTTGATGTTATGCTGCATATTGGGAAAGCCAAATTTGTTAAAACGTAAATCCTTAAGTACACATTCTATAAAAATTGCAACATGTTCATCCATAGATGGCAAAAAAAATTTACAACAGTGGAAAATCAGTAGATCTTTGAGCCTGGGTACCATGACCAAAAAATAATTTTAAATTTAACAGACTGCAAAAGGTTGAATCATCATTGACAAATGTATCTTCATTAACAAAGAAACCAGGGACAAAATTAAGACCCTTGTTTAGTAGATTTATTTCAATATCAGAAAGTGAATATGAAGAAATGTTATGCACATTAGTTGTATCCCCTAGTGTGGTATTATCAGGTCCAAAAGATGTTGAATGCTGTTAACATGACCGGTGTTTCCTACCTCCCCTGTGCTTACCCCTCCTAAAGGGTCAATATTCAAACGTTTCTTGGCCATAGGTGAATCAGAAGTGGGGACAATTCCAATGTCAGTGGCAGAGGAGGATTCATCCCCTGAAATACCACTGCGGCCACTAGGGCTTTTTTTAAGTATAGATTGGGGTCTTTTCCTCAAAGACTGGCTTGGTCCTATCATGCTCAGTAAATTTCACATTTTTTTGTAACCTGAAGAGTTTGCCCCTCTCATAACTAGTAAGATCCCTGTTAAATTTATGAATCTTTTTGCCTTTGAGCTGTTGAGTGAGTAAGTCTTTAACCAACTGGTTGAGGCACTTATCAAAAAATAAAAGATTCCCCTTCAAATTGTCTAACCTCCTCACATCTAGCTTTAACCTCCAGAACATATTTATCAATTGTATGCTCATAATATGGAATTAAGACCTCCACAAATGCCATGGATGCCTTCTTTTGGGCTTGAGCCCATTCCTCTAATAACAAATTGTCAGCCAAACTGACCAAAGGCTGGAGGCACACTCAAAGGCCTTGTGAAAAAATTCCCCGTGCCTTATAGGCCTTAAAAAGTTTAAGATGCCAAATGTTGGTTCTATGAGACTTCATGCTCTTGGTTAGTTTGAGAAATAAAGAAAAACATATATTTTCAGGATCATTTTGGCCCATTTGGGGATTGTCAGAAGGGATGTGCCCCAATCCAAATACATTAGGTCATTCCTACCTGCAGACAAACCTTGCAAGAGTGTAATGAGGTCCATGATGTTTAAATAAAACACCAAAAATGCTGCTTGTATAATCTAGTTACACCCGATCAAAAACAAGAGAGGTGTCCACAACAATATATTAAAAGCTTCAATACTATTTGAAACTTGGTCCCTGTATGTTGTAATAACTATCACACAAAATATACAAATCCCAAAGGGCAAAAGCCACAGTTGCTTAAGTATCGATTAATAACAAATGCTGAATAATAATGGATATATATTAGTGACTATTAATGATCAAAACCTGAACCAGACGGATTGGCAAGCAACATAAAATTGCAAATATTAATCACAAAAAACAACCATATATCAACATTACTGTCCATGAAAACAATACGTTGGAAATCAGAGACCAAAGCCAAACAGTTGGATAAATGTGTGACGGCACCTCCGAACAGAATGCAACACAGTCCGCTAGGCCTCAATCACACCCTTGGGTCACTATGACTAGAAACTTAGTGCCAACATCATCGAAATTATCAAAATAAATCAGTATAAAAGCATCCAGAATAGGCCTATGGTGTAAAATATTAATATCATACAATCCTCCCTATGAATGGCCTAATATCCCCAAACACTTGAAGCCGATTATGAAGCACAAATCGGCCGATGGACGGAAAAAAACACAATAGTATAACATCCCCTCGAGATAAGGAATGACCCACAGTATCTGATAGAGATCCCAAAAAAAAAAAAAAAAAAAAAAAAAAAAAAAAAACACAATGTGTTGAATGGATATGACAACTGTTGAAAATCCGCCGGGAAAAAAAAAAAGAGAACCCTTGTGGGTGGCCATAAAGTGGTAAAACTCCAAAGGGCCGACATTCGTCACTGCCGTTGTTCTCTCTACCACAAAGTATAAAGGACAACTCTGAAGCCGTTCCTAGGACAGGCCTGGAAATAAGCTGCATCAGTCAGCAATAGATATGGTCGACATTCGTCTCTACCTGAAAATCCCATAAAGTGATATAATCCAAGCCACAAAGGTAACGTCAGGCTGAACATCCACAGGAAGCTTGTAAAAAAATACAACAGGAGCCTCCACTACAGACATTAAAGCCTCACCTCTTTAAGCCAACAACGGCACCAAGAGTAAAGCAAAACCACACTGAGTAAACCGCATGCATCAGTCAGCAGTAGATGAGGTTGACATTCACCACTACCTATAAGTCCTATAAAGTGATATAATCCAAGCCGCAAAGGTAATGACAGGCTGAACATCCACAAGAAGCTTGTAAAGGAGCCTCCACCACTGACAATGAAACCTCACCCCTTTAAGCCAACAGCAGAACCAACAGTTAAGCAATTCTACAATTTACAAGTAGCAACACATCCAAGGTGTATGATATTCAGTGCTTTGGTAACTGTAACACTGGCTGGGTCATATATTTTAACTTTATTCTTGTTCCGCTTTTTATGTGGGACAGACTTCTAGGTCACTGAGGGTTCGGATATCTGAACATCTCAGTGACATTAGGAATAAAAGAATGTTTAATTCATTATATACACACTATGACCTATATCACTGCTCAGTTCAAATTTATTATAATTGATCGGGTTACAGGTAACAGGATGTTTAAGACGGGCTGGCATACTATTTTGAATAATAAAGAATCCGGTTGGATTATTAGGTTGGGGGGGGGGTTTGCTTAAACTCGGTTTAAATGAGTAAAGTTGATTGTCCAATGAGATGCTTTTATTTTTGATGGTGGAACTACTTAATAACATGGAGTGTTTTCAGTCTCTGTTACTGCACTGAGGAAGGCTTATTGCTGAAACCAGATTGCTTATTTGGTGTAATTGTAAACCATTTGTTGGAGCTGCCACAATAAAATTTTATGATTTCACCTTTTTGGTGTTTCTGTTTTGGTATGGTCTGTACACCTGCTATACATGCCATTCTTTTTGTGTGGAATTTTTTTTGGAGAGGATATTCCTGAGCACCAAAGAACCAAACGATGCTCTCCCCCTGGAGACCATATCCAAGTTGCAATGCGAAATAAAGGTATGAGGCTTAGCCCAAATTGCAGCAGTACAAATTTCTGACATGGAAGCTTTGGAGTGAAAGATGGCAGAAGTCGCCACTGATCTAGTAGAATGTGCTTTAATGGTTTTCAGTGTTATATTCAAATTCTTGTATATGAAAGATATACATTCTCTCAACCACCTGTAGAGAGTTACCTTGGACACTGGTCTTCCTATAGTTGCACTGGCGAAGGATACAAACAATTGAACACATGGTCTAAAATTGTTTTGTTCCATCTAGGTAGAACCGCAAATGCCTATGTACATCCAAAAGATGGAGTACTCTCCTTTGTTAGAATAATCTGGGAAGAATACAGGTAAATCTATAGACTGATTGATATTAGCATCTGAGATCACCTTTGGCAGAAAGGTTGGAAGTGTCCTGAGTGACACTGTCCTTATGGAAAATTAAGTAAGGGGCTTTAGAACATAGAGCTTGTAATTCGGAGACTCATTTCGTGGAAGTGACAGCTACGAGAAGTAACATCTTTCAGGAAAGGAACTTTAAAATCACAGGAAGCTGCTGGCTCAAATGGTGGTGTCGTAAGTGATTGCAGTGCTACAGTCAGATCTCAAGGTGGGAGAGGATCTTTTAAAAGGGGGCTTTAAGCAAATAGTACCCTTCAGAAAAACCTTGCAAAGTCTGTGAGAAATCAAAGGTTGGTCTACAAACCCGATTATGAAAATTTGAAATTGCTGCTAAAATTAGACTGTAGAAACAGAAGCTCCTTTATTAAAAATGGCAGCTAGAAATTTCAAAATTTTCTCTGCTGGCGCTGAAAAAGGGTCTAATTTATTGTCAGAGGCCTAAATAGAAAATCTCTTCGATCTGTATAGGTAGAATGCTCTGGTGAATTGTTTATGTGATGCCAACAAAATATGCTGCACAGGAGAAGGTATAGCATTATGCCTGGCAACTAACGGAAGTGAAGGAACCAAGCTGTGAGCTTGAGAGTCTGTAGATTATGATGTACAAGTCCCTGCAGATGGGAGAGGAGATCCAGAACTGGGTCCAAAATCCATGGGCGGCAAAGCAGATGAGGCCAAAGGAAGGGAAACCATATCTGTTGAGGCCAATATGGAGCAATGAGGATCACTTTGCTTCTCAACCAGGATGCTTTCTTGAGAAATAAGGGGGGGGGGGAAGCCATAGAGTAGACCCAGGGACTAATCGTGTAAGAGAGCATCTCTGGAGGACTTCCTCTGAGGGGGAATTAGGGCAAAGTGACTTCTGCACTCGTTGCTCAGGGATGAGGCAAACGGGTCGCAGCAAGATTGGCCCCAAGGAAGAAAGGCCTCCTTCGCTACTCTGTAGTTCAGTGAACGCACGTGAGGCAGGAAGATGCATCTGCTCAATTTGTCCACAATTACCTTCTGAAGTCCCCAGGATGTACGCTGCTATCAGAAAGCGGTTGAAGGATATAGCCCACTGCCACACTCAAAGGGCTTCTTGACAGTGGTTAGGACTTGGTTTCCCCAGTTTGTTGATGTACCAGACTACTGACATGTTGTCAGACTGAACAGATATCATCCCTAGAGGTAAAGCAAAATGAAACGCTTAAACGCCAGGAACACTGCCCTTCGCTCCAGTACATTGATATGCAGGCTGGTCTCAGAAGAGGACCAACTGCCTTGGACCATCTTTCCTAGATAATACCCCCCACCCCATCTGGGAAGCATCTGTGGTCAATATGGCCTTGGGCTGAGGGAATACAAAGGGATGACCTCAAAGAATCTCCTTTGAATGCATCGACCAGGTCAGATCACTCTTGCATCGGCTGGAAATGAAAATTAAGTGGTCCATGGGATGAGTCAGAATTGACCATTTGTTTGCTAACAGCCAATGGAGAAGTCTCATGTGAAATCTTGCTAATGTGACTAATGTAACAGCAGCTACTATGGAGCCCAGGGCTTGAAAAATCAGTTGAGCAGGTATCTTTGTTCGAGTGCAGTAGAGGATAAACTTGCATCTGTATCTTCTCCAACCTGTGAAGGGGAAGAGATGCGATGCAAGAAGTGTTGAGACGAGTTCCGATGAATTCCACTTCTTGGGTGGGAGTTAACTGGGATTTCGCAGCGTTTATTGTTATGCCCAATTGGCAGGACAGATCCAGTATGAAGTCCGTAGTCTGCATGGGTGCCGGAACCATAGAGCGAGGAGGAGCACCCCCTACTTTTACAGGTCTGACCATTGTGGCAGCATCTTCTTTAAGGAGGACCCATGCGTCCTTTAGGACGGTCACGCATGTGTTCCTGTCCATTGCCAGCACAACTGTAAGGTAAGGGTGCTGCCCAGTAGTTTTTGCACTGGGGATTAATTTGATCAAATTTGGTAAATATGCTGCTGCCTAGATTCCATTTGTTGTCGCTACACAAGCGTTTTGCTGATCATTGCTGGGGGGGTGCTGCCAAAGTGTTTTGCTGTGTGTGTTGGGTACAACAGCCTGAATACCCATACCACCACTTGTGATTCAAGGAGTTGAGTTCATAACTTTCAACTGTCCAGATTGTCACAGAATATTTTGGCTCATACTTTTGGTCTGTTCCTCTTAAAATTTGTTGTTTTCTGGCAAAACAGTTTGAACTGAATTCACTAAATAATGATAGCCCTTTAAGTTTCAGTGTTCCTATCTTTCAGGAAGCACATGGTAACACGAAGCACTTTATTCTAGCAACTTTCCAAGATTATACAAGCAATGTTTAAAATGTGTCCCTGGTTTTGGGCCTTTGCCTCCCCCCCAATAAATTTTGGCTTTTTCCAGATTTCTTGTGCTGCAAAGTTGAGAGATTTGAGTGTCAAGTGGATTTTACAGGGAGCTGAGAGCTTCAGGGGAAGAGAAGTTTAGTGCTGATTATGCCAAGTCTGTTTTCACTGTTAGTAGCACAAAGTACAGTTGTGTACACTTACCATAAATGTAGATGTTAGAGTGTATTCACTGTTGCAGTCATTACATTTGGGTAATCCTGCTGGTAGGTTGCTCTCAGCCGGCCTGAATTCCAAAGTCTTGGATCCTGCGTCGGCTGCTGTCGCCCCTTCCCTGACGTCAGGGGTATAAAAGATGCAGCCACATCATTATCTTCAGTTTTTCTCGCCCCAGATGTCAGGTGCCCCCAAAAAGGGTAACCAAACTTTACATATTCAGAAATACATCAATATAAATTTTACCTTCATCTATAAGCAAATACACCACATAGGTAGTATAAATCAGAGAAGGAAGGATAAGATCCAAAAAGAAAAAAAGGGGAAGGCGGAAGAGTAACCTTGACTGCAACAGTGAATACACTCGAACATCTACATTTATGGTAAATGTACACAACTGTACTATGTTCTTAGTGTTTCACTGCTGCGGTCATTACATTTGGGTAGAGTCCCAAAGCTATGGTTGGGAGGCTGGAACTAGACAGCAGTAGGAGCGGCTATGAGGCCCTGCAGGACTGCAGTGGCAAAGCCTGTCCTGGATTTAGAGTAGAGTGGCAGATGGTAATGCTTTATAAAGATGTGCACTGAACTCCAAGTAGCCGCCTCTAAAATGTCTCTGGTTGGTACTCCCCTGAGAAAGGCTGCTGAGGTGGCTGCAGCTCTGGTGGAATGAGGCCTAATGCCCTTAGGCACTGGCTTGCCATGGTGTAAGTAGCAGAAACGAATGCAGTAGCCTAACCACTTAGAAATAGAGATAGGCTTTCCTTGTGATCCTGCAGCATACGCCACTAGTAATTGCTCCGTCTTCCTGAAGGCTTTGGTTCTGTCCAAGTAGACTCTAAGCCGCCTGTGTACATCCAAAGAATGCAGAATTCTCTCCCCCTTGCTCTGTTGATTTGGGTAAAAGGTTGGCAGATGGATGGCTTGGTTGAGAGCCACACTGGACACTACTTTAGGCATAAATGTTGGGTTTGTCCTCAAGGAGACCCTGTCAGGGTGAAAAATTATAAAAGGTTCCACAGCCATGAACGCTTTTAGCTCTGAAACTCGTCTTGTAGAATTAATTGCCAAGAGCAGAGCTGTTTTCAAAGATAAAAACTTCATATCAGCTGTAACAGCTGCCTCAAAAGGAGGCAGGTTGAGCTTTTCCAAAACATAGTTGAGGTCTCATGCAGGTATTGGTAGTTTTCTTGGGGGCCTTAAAATTTTGGCTCCTCTGAGGTACTGCCTCAGTAAAGGGTGAGAAAAAAGTGGTGGCTCTGTACTGTAATGAGCCGAAACGGCAGAGGCATGAATTTTAATTGATAAAAAAGATAGGCCTTTGTCCAGCATCTCAGTTAAGTATTGCAAAATCTGAGGAATATTTGGTACGGCTGTATCAGTTCCTTGTGCCTGGTTCCAGGCACAGAATCTCTTCCATTTTCCAGCACAAGACTTTCTAGTACTTGGCTTTCTGGCTTCCAGAATGACATCCATCACAGCTTTACTGAGAGGTGTTTTTTGTATGACTAGATTATCCGCCATGCTGCTAAGTTTAGTTTAAATGTCCAGAGTTGACTGTGCATGATCTGATTGTTTTGCTGGGACATAGAGGTATCCAAGGTAAGAGCCAAGCTGGGTATAGATGTAAGTTCCTTAGTATTGGATACCAGTACTGGCGTGGCCAGTCTGGGGCAATCCGTATCATCTTTGGCTTCTCCTGTCTGACCTTTAGGAGCAGCTTGGGGAGGAGAGGCTGTAGAGGAAAGGCATATACTGATAGGGCGTCCACTTTCCATGCTTGTCTGTGATAAGTCCTTATGCAGAATCTTTTTAGTTGGTAATTGAGAGGGGAAGCAAATAGGTCTATGTCCGGGCATCCCCATTTCCTTGTTATGCTGAAGACTTGTGGATCCAGCTTCCACTCGTGGGGATCCATGAGGGTTCTTGCTTAGTTCGTCTGCCAGAGTATTTTCCTTTCCTGGCAGGAATTGTGCCTGCAGATGTACTTGGTAGGTCAAAGCTGTGTCCCACAAGGTCATGGCTAGTCTGCAAAGGGGGTAAGAATGTGTGCCCCCCTGCTTGTTTATATACCACATGACTGTGGTGTTGTCCGTCTATCAGTAGTTGTCCCAGATGAAGTAGGTCCTTGAAGGCTGTCAGGGCATTTTGAACAGCTAACATCTCTTTTTGATTGATATGAAGATGCATTTGGTTTGGGGACCATGTGCCCTGAATGCCTCTTCCTGCCATGTGGGCTCCCCAGGCATAATCTGAAGCATCCGTGGTTAGTGTCTGCTTGGCTGGAGGTAATGTGAATGGCTGTCCCTTGTTCTGGTGACAAGCCTTTGCCCACCATCGAAACTCCTGTCGCAGGAAGGGAATGAGACATATGACTGCTTCCAGGCTGTGGCAATGTTGAGTCCAAACACTTTTTAAGTACCATTGAAGTTTCCTCATATGCAGTCTTGCATATGGAATTAGTAGGATGCAGGATGCCATGAAGCACAAAGCCTGCAGAATTTTCCTTGCAGATAACTGGGCCTTTGTTGCCAGTTTTGAAATAGGTAGTCAGTTGCCTTTGTCTGGCGTGAGAAGTCATCTGGGCAGTGGTATTCCAGCTTGCACCCAGGAATGTTATCTCTTGTGAGGGTACTAGTTTTTATTTCTTTTTGTTGACTGTGTACCCTAGGCATGTTAGAAGTCTTTTCACAAATGCCAGATGTTGTAGAAGAATGTCCTTGTTCTCTGCTTGAATGAGACAGTTGTCCAAGTAAGAATAGATTTGTATTCCTTTTTGTCTGCAAAATGCAATTACTGGTGCCAGGCACTTTGTAAGACCCTGGGCGCAGTAGATAAGCCAAAGGGCAGTGCAGAGAATTGGTAATGCACTGAACCAGCCTTGAATCTGAGGTATCATCTGCATGACTGCCTGACTGGAACATGCAGGTAAGCCTCTTTTAGGTCTAAAGTCACAAGCCAAGCATTCTTGCCCAACATGGGCAGAAGCTGCTGCAAGGTCAACATTTTGAATTTTGGAATATCCAGGAAAGTGTTCAGACTAGATAGGTCCAGTATAGGCCTCCAGGCCTTGTCCTTTCTGGGTACCAAGAACAGCCTTGAGTAAAACCTTTGTCCCTGCTCTTGGTCTGGTACTTGTTGAATGGCCCCCATGGCCATGAGGGATAAGACTTGTTTTTGTGCCTCTGCCCATTGACTTTTTGGCAGATCTGGCCAGCCGTTTGCCTTTGGCATAGTATGGAAATGGAACTTGTATCCTTGTGACACTATGTTTAGAACCCACTTGTCCTGGGTTATGATGTGCCAATTTTGAACAAAAAGTGCTAATTTTCCCCCTAATGGTGCTGCCAGAAGATAAGTGCTTGGTACAGGCAGGGGGAAGTCATTGGGACTGCTTTCTGCATGTTTGTGATCGATCTTCTCCAGCTTTGGAGGTAGAAGCACCCCATTGCTTGGGCCTATAAGAACCTTGCACCTGGAATCTGCCCCTAGGGCATCTGGGTCTGCCTCTGAGGTCTGTCCGACACAGGAAAGGACCAATTTTTTTGTAGGCCAGTGTCTACTAAACCTATGTGGCTGAACTTGTAAAAATTCAAATTCTTTTGACAGTTTGCATAGATTTAGCTTTGTCCTCAATTTTCTTTAACACCAAAGTATCATGCTGTAAAGGAGCATGATCAGGCAGATTTTGTTCCTTTAACCAAGCATGCCTCCTAATTACAGAACCTGTAACTGCGGTCCTGCAAGAGGCCTCCAAAGAATCAAAACCACATTGCAAAGTATGTTTTCCAACTCGTTCTGCTGCATACAATAAATCCTGCATTTCCTTGTTTTCTGCACATTCAGAATTTAACAACATTTTCTGTTTAAGCAATCCCATGACATGTTGTGGATACTTAAGCATATGAAATTGACAGTTTAAGGCCCTTATAGCCAAAGTTGCAGATGTGTAAACCTTTTTTCCCCCATCTATCCAGTGCCCCTGAATCTCTGTCAGAGGGGGTTGGGTTTTTTTGCAGTGGAAGCCTCAACTCCCTTTGGACCCTGTGAAATAGTTTCTGGGTCAGCAGCAGGGCTTTTAAAAAAGAAATTTGTGTGAGTCAGGAACCCTGTAATATCTGTCAGGCTTAATGGGAGCTGGGGGTAAGGAGTCAGGGGTCAGACTAGACTCCGAAAACACATAATCTACAATGTCTAACACTGGTGGAATAGCTAGAGGCCTGTGCTGAGGTAGTAAAAGAAAATCCCCGAGCCTCTTTTTAGATTCTGAAAAACCTTGGCTCCCCCAGTGGAAATGCTACCTCATGGTATGCAAGGTTTCCCCAAAGGAATAGTCCTCAGGAGGAGATGCTGAAGGAATAGATTCTTCGGCAGCATAATCCTCACAGGGGAAGAGAATATTCCTGATCAGAAGAAATAGAAACCCTGCTCTGAATATTCATAGTCAGTGTCTTGCCTAGGCCTCTTATGAGAGGGACGGGAACCCCTGATAAAGGTAATCAAGTCTTCGGCCATTTTGAGCATCTGTTTTTTGGGCATAGAGGCCTGTCCACGTGGATCTTGAGTTTGTTTCCTTGCTTTAGAAGGTGTTTTAGTCTTTGATGCTGAAGTTGGTTTAATGTAAAGATGTTTAGGTCTGAATACACCCTCAGAAGCCGGTACCTGCTCAGCGGCTCCGGACCCATCTGAGGGATTAGCGTCAGAGGATCCAATACATTGAGTATCCAGCGGCATGGCCGACTCCACGTGGGAGTCGGTAGCGGGCTGCGACTCTAAAGTAGCGGGCGTCAGGAGCTGTGAAAGCGCCTCACTGAGAACCTGCGACTGGCTTAGGAGAAGCTTCGTCGGTTTTGGGCCTCGGTTGTTTTTCTGTATGTTTTTTGTGACCTCCGGTACTAGGATGGCTATCCGACGACATTTCGGGATAATTAAACCAGCGTCCAAAAAAGTTTAAAGCAAAATCATACTGACGCTTAATAGTGCATTGGTTAAATATAGCACAAAACAGACAACCAGAAACATTGTGATCAGGGCCTAGGCAAGGAACACAGTAAGAATGAAAATCCTTATGAGGTATTTGCTTTCCACAAGAAATACAATTGCTAACTTTTCCTAACAATCGGTCTGGAGCAAGAAAAAAGTTTCCCCAATGGGGTACTTAGCTTTATTGAAGACTTCGGATCTGAAACTCAAACAAGAAAATATCAGGAGTCGGCAGACGACACTTGGGAACCGCTTCTGCTTCGGGCACTGCGCGGCAAGAAAGACTGAAAAAAAAATGGCGTTGGCTGCATCTTTTATACCCCTGTCGACCTGGCGACAGCAGCCGAAGCAGGACCCAAGACTTTGGAATTCAGGCCGGCTGAGGGCAACCTGCCAGCAGGATTACTCAAATGTAATGACTGCAACAGTGAAACACGAAGAACATCAGGTAGTACACACTAGCTGTTGATGCAGAACGCTGTGGGTTCTACTCCCACAGTATACATATGGATTTCTGCTACTGTACTGTGATGTACTTTAAAGGGAGTGGATGTTACAGTCCTGTGAACGTCCTCCTTTGGAGGAGTTACCTAGTAACTATGAACCTGTTATCAGTTTGCCATCCATTCCCTATTGCAATAATACTAACTTATCAATTTTTTAATGTAACATTGGCGATTCAAGGGCAACAGCCACTTTATTTGTAGAAGAAACAATGAAATATACAGTTGTGTGCTAGCAGCAACCTCTTCATTAGTTAAAGATCCCTTTAATGCAGAATTATTTAGAGGACTTTCACTTCTGCAGAGATTTGTGCATATTTACGGATATTTGATTGTAATGACAGAAACGTTCTGAGTTGGACAGTTTTGTCATTACTGGTTCACAAATTTTGTTTCATTGCTTACCGGAAAAATGTTCAAAACAATACATTTAAAACACGCTCTAACAAGTGTGCTGTATTAAATACAAGGAATATAATTTACTACAATCAGGAAGGTGAATCGAAGAACACATACATGTATGCATGGCCCTAAAAATGTGCAAGGAGCCTATGGTTTGAAAACAGCCCAGAGGTAAGCTTAGTCCACCACTTAACAGATGCAAAATGAATGTGGGTTTTCATGCCACTTCAATGAATGCGAGTTTCAAGGGCAGAGAAGTTTGCTGCTCATGCTAAGTCTGTTTTCATCGAGAGAATGTTTGGTTTGTTTAGCAAATGACTATCATTGTTTGTGCCATTTTATTTCAATATCTACAATCATTTTTGAAGTAAATAAGAAAACAGAATGCATGCTGACAGGTTTGAACAGTGTTTATTGTAAATGAGGGAAACAGCCAAGTAATGGGACACTAGAGTGGCTGGGGAGGGGGTTGCTGCAGGAGGTGCTGCTCTGGGGGGGGGGGGGGGGATCTATTACCCTGCCTTTTTCCTCAAACAATAACTGGTGCAAGAATCATGAAGTGAAACTAAACTCCAAAAAAAATACATTATCGTATCGGTTTACTATTGAAATGTCGAATGGCACTACATCGACTGTACTACAGTCGAACACGGAAGTTCAAAAATAGTAATGTTGACGACAAAAAAACAATCTAGGACTGTGTTTTAAAATGGGTCGAGGTAGGGAAGATGCTTGTAGTTCTGAATAATACTGAACACCTACCTCAACCCATGTTAAAACCATTCCTAGATTGTTTTTTTGACGTTGACATACTATTTTTGAACTTCCGTGTTCGACTATAGTACAGTCGATGTAGTGCCGTTCGACATTTCAATATCGTATCCTTTGGGAAATCATCTACTCCAGGGAACTGGCAAATTAACAATACCCCCTGTGAAATGACCCAGTTGTTTGGCAATTGGGAACTTGTGTGTACAGTAACCTAACTTTTGACCAACATGTGCCCAGTCATAAAGCCTTTCTATACTGCACAGTTTATAAACAAATTGATTGCGACTAGATCTAGCGAGGTCATTGTCCCCTTTATAAAGCCCTCATTAGGTCAATCATTTTGTATGATGCCCACTTTGGCATGCATCTGTCCAGACCCATGCAACAATTATATCCTTTTAGTAAGATATCTTTATGGGTATCCAAGTCCTTAACAACAGGTCTTGCGTGGACCACCTCAAAAGACTTATTACTATACAGAGTACTTAGAGGTGATCTATATATGTCTGGCATACAAGGCATCCTCCTAGCCAGTACTGGTGGACCTACTGATCAGCAAGTGAAATGGCAACATAAATGCTCAGTCCAGGTATCTAAACTGAAAGCTGTGGAGAGATGAATATATATTAGAGGCTACCACTGTTCCAGAACAGACTACCCATTCAAGTAAAACAAAGCTCATCCTTGTCCATATTCAAATGCAACTTGGATCTAAGGATGGGTAATAGAAAATGTACGGCAGGATTGCCCTTTGTGAGACTAATGGATAGAGGCAGGTCCTAAATACTGCATCCCTTACACGGGCCCCCTCAAATTATCTATGGTAAAGTTATTCTCACTAAGGATAATGTGCAACTATCAATCAAGAGATGGGTAAGACCACTCAGGAAATGTTAATTAAGCACCCAAAGGGAAACTGGTTAAGCTTAAAATGTCCTCCACATGAACCTATATTATGGTAGTAAATAGTTTTAAAAAAATTACCCTTTTTAGAATACCAAGTGCCCCTCTCACCCCTCCCCCAGCTTTCAGCACCTCTGGTAGTCTGTTGCAGTAGATACCTGGAAAGATCAGAGAGGAGCCAGTCACCTAGGTAAGGAAACACTCAGAATCCGTGCAGCCTCAAGTGAGCTGTAACTGCTGCCATGCATTTGGTAAACACCTGTGGCGAGACCAAAGGGCAGCGCCCTGAACTAGAAATGACTGGTTCCTATTCAGAAGCAGAGAAACTTTCAAGCATTTGCCCACTTTTATGTGGTAATATGCACCTTGAAAGTTGATAAAGAAAGACTACTGGATGTGCTCTAACAAAGGAAGAACAGATTGAACTGTGACCATCCGGAATTTTGCTTGTTGGACAAACTTGTTTAGAATACTGAGATCAAAAATTGGTCTCCAGTCCCATATTTTCTTTGGCACCAAAAGGAATCTTGAGTAAAAAAAACTGATCCCAACTGGTCTGGTGGAACTTCTTGGAAGACTTTTTTTTTAAGCAGCTTATGTACTTCTATTGCTGCTTGAAAACACTGATTAGGTGGAACATCGAGGAGTCTTGCAGGGGTTCTCGGATAAAGGGTGAACGGAAGAGGGGGTACCCTTATAGGTTCATAGGTAGGTACTAGGCTATATGCCTGAAGGCATTTATAAGCCTAGCCAGAATATGTTGGCTTTCGCCACCCCCTTAGACTAGTTCACTGTGCCTCTGTCCTGCAGTGTCACTGAAGTGATCCCCGGGGTAAACCTTCTGTTTCCCATCCACTTGTCAAGGTTTCACTTGAAGAGGGTTAGCGAGGAGCTTTGCCTAATGTATACTGGAATCTTGTTCCAAAGCACGGAAAGTCTCTGGGACAGGAATCTATCCCTCCAGCACTTCCTATTTATTGTTGGAGTGAGGTTTAGATCCCTAGAGTATGTGGCTCAAGGGGATATGGTTTTCTTTAGGTGGAGCATGTCCATCAATTCTGGGTTGGACATGGCCTTGTAGGTCAGGCAGAGATCACCTCTGAGTAGGCAGTATGCAAACGAGTACAGCTGGAGTTTCTTCAGTCGAGCTGCATAGGGCATCTGTTTGAGGCCAGTGATCCTCTTGGTGAGGTACTTCTGTGGTCTTTCCAGCTGTTGCAGATGTCTTGTAATGTACATCCCAAATGGGGCATTGTACTCCATGATGGGTCTGATGAGTGATGAGTAGAGGGGCACAGTGACCTCTTTTGATCTGGATGCAAACCCGTTTATGATTAGGGGGGCCACATAGAAGGATTTTCTAACCACTTTGGCAATGTGATTATCAAAAGAGAGATTACTATCTACTTGGGTCCCCACATCCCTTTATTACATCTTCCGTATTTAGGGGACTACCACCTATGTGGTAGTTTGTGGGTACTTTGTTTTTTCCAAAGTGGATGACTATGCACTTTTTGGCATTTAGCTTGAGGCCATGATTTTGACAGACATCAGTCTCAGTAAGACCCTTTTGGAGGATGTCTGTCAACCGGAGAGTCAATTACAGCCCCTAGTTTGCAATTGTTTGGAACGTGGTCAGCCATAGTCCTCCTGTGCTTGCCTGCGCCTCTGAAAAGCATATGCCGAACAGGAGGGGTCCTAGGACTGAGCCCTGGGGAACTCCTCTTGTAACTGGTTTAGAGACGGTCCTAGCTCCCGCAACTCTCACCATGTGGGTTCTGTCCATGAGCCAGTTGGCAACCAATCTTGTGACGTAGGGGTTTATGTTCAGGTGAGCTTGT
>NC_056737.1:191200258-191412758 GCF_019279795.1 Protopterus annectens
TGCAATAATTTGTGAAATATGACAGAACAAGAAAACCTGTAAATATTGGACTTTTTCAGAATCTGTTGGGACTTGTGGGAGACTTTTGAAATATATCTACTTCATGTCATTAATGTTCGGAAAAATGCTTTGGAGAAGTGAAGAGGAGAAGGGAAAAAGTTAACTAAGTAAAGAAAACTTTTTGAAAAATAGTACTATTTTTGTGGTGTATGGTTTTCTTTGCATGCTATAAAGTAAAGTTTTCTCAGTTATTTTTAACTGTAATAGAGACTGTAAATAGGTGCTTTTTCCCCCCTTTCTTTCTTCTTGTTCAGTTTTAAGAAATATAGGCACTGCAATGTTGTATCTTTTGGCTTTTCCCAGTTAGGGGTCGCCACAGTGAAACTCCGGTCCACTAATGATTGGCAGTAGATTTTTACATACCGACTTGCCAGGCATGACGCACAACCTTAAACGAAGGTACGCACATCTCCACACAGAAGACGCTTTAGCCGAGAATCGAATAGGACAATGTCTTACTGTGAGGCGACAACTCTTGCTTAAAAGAGCATGATAAAAGAAAAAAGTTAATGTGCTTTTTTTCATTCTTGCATGGGAGAGTGACTGGATTAAGAACCTTAAGAATGATTTAGTAACAAGTTTTAAGAGAAGACAAGTAAATGAAAAAGAATATTTAGTATTAGGAGGCTTTTTTGCTAGCAAATGAATGTATGCTTGGTAGCAATTCTGTATCTGACCCTCATATCTCCATGGAAACAATCTGAG
This sequence comes from Protopterus annectens, assembly GCF_019279795.1. Classification (NCBI taxonomy): domain Eukaryota; kingdom Metazoa; phylum Chordata; order Ceratodontiformes; family Protopteridae; genus Protopterus; species Protopterus annectens. Next base: position 191,201,024 of record NC_056737.1, read on the forward strand.
AAAGAGAAACTGGTTACAGTCTGGTGGAGAGTGAATGGCTGGGGGAAAACAGAGAGAGAGAAACTGGCTAGGAAATAATGTTCTCTGACAGCAATCAGGGGTCTTCCCAGCTGGGAGAGCTATAAAGATAAGACAAAACCAGTTAGCACTTCGTAGAAGCCCACTGTGTACCATGCATCTTAGCATGAAAAACCTTTCTTTAATGTTAACTAAAGTCTGAGAGTGTGGCTGCCAATTTGGGATATTTGTTCCTATTAGGTGGGTAAAACGTCAATATTTGAAGATGTACATAGGTGTGTGTTAATATTAAATTAATAGGTTTGGGGGGGGCTTGTTTTTTTTTTTGGTTCTAAGGCTTTCAATAAAACAAAACGTTTGTAAGAACTGACATAGGCTTAAAATGGATGCGACAAGAAACGCATAGTTCAGCCTGCCAAACAGTGTGTGCATGCAACACAAAGGCTGGAACTAGAAAAGTGTTATACACAAAAGGTGGGAATAACTATTTAATACAATGATGCTTTCTGCAATGTCTTTACATGTCAATGGTCTCACAGATACAGTGGATATATAAAAAGTGTGCACACCCCTATTAAAATGCCAGGTTTTTGTGATATAAAAAAACTGAGACCACAAATAATTTCAGAACTTTTCCCACCTTTAATGAGACCTATAAAGTGTACAATTCAATTAAAAAACAAATATGTTAGGGGAAAAAATATAAAAAATAAAAAAACGCTGATTGCAAATGTGCACACCCTTAAACTAATACTTTGTTGAAGCACCTTTTGATTTAATTACAGCATTCAGTCTTCTTGGGTAGGAGTCTATCAGCATGGCACATCTGGACTTGGCAATATTTGCCTACTCTCCCTCACAAAAGTGCTCCAAATCTGTCAGATTGTGAGGGCATCTCTTGTGCACAGCCCTCTTTAGGTCACCCCACAGATTATCTATTGGTCTGGTCTATGGCTGGGCCACTCCAATTTTCTTCTGGTGTAGCCATTCTTTTGTTGATTTGATTGCGTGCTTGGTATCACAGTCATGCTGAAAGGTGAAATTCCTCTTCATCTTTCTAGCAGAAGCTTGAAGGTTTTGGGCCAAAAGTGATTCCTATTTGGAACTGTTTATAATTCCCTCCAAGTTGACTAAAGCCCCAGTTCGAGCTGAAGAAATTCAACCCCAAGGCATGATACTGCCATCGCCATTCTTCACTGTGGGGATAGTGTTCTTTTGGTGATGCTAAGTGTTGTTTTTGTGCCAAAAGTACCTTTTGGAATAGTGGCCAAAAAGTTCAGCCTTGGTCTCATCAGACCATAACACATTTTCCCACAAGCCATTTCCCAATCCCTCAGAGCCACACGCTCCAGGGATCTAAAACTTGTCATCACAATAAACAAAACATGCTGGAGGGATAGGTTCCTGACCCAGAGACTCCCCAGACTCAGGAATAGACTGCCCATACAGGTCAAGCAGAGCGCCTCCTTGGCCCTCTTCAAAAGGAACCCTGACGATTGGATGGGAGAAAGGAAATTCACCCCAGCGATCATGTCAGTAGTCCTGCTAGACAGGGGTCCAGGGAAGTAAATAGTAAGGGAAGAAATAGCCAGAGAATTGTTATGGCTAGGCTAGTATAGACCCTAGGGTCGATAGTCTAGTACCAACCTATGAACCTATGCTTTTGGTAGACTATGTATTTTGTAAATTTTAGCCAAGCCTGGATGTTTTTCTGTGTAAGAAAATGCTTCCATCTTGCAACCCTACCCCATAGCCCAGACAGTACTTGCCAGAAATTCCTGCAGCTCCTTCAGCATTGCTGTAGGACTCTTGGCAACCTCCCTGACCAGTTTTCATCTAGTCTTTTCATCAATTTTGGAGGGCCATCCAGTTCTTTACTTCACTGTTGTCACATTTTCTCCACTTTTTGACGACTGTCTTCACTGTGTTCCATGGTATATCTAATGCTGTGGAAATTTTTTGTACCCGAGTTGTTGTGTCTTTCGGCTTTTCCCGGTTAGGGGTTGCCACAGCGGAACTCCGGTCCGCTAATTATTGGTAGTTGATTTTTACATGCCGAGTTACCATCAACTGAGTAAATGTCAGGAAAATCCTACTAGGACAGCTGAACTTCATTTGGGTTTGATCAGAGTCTCTTAAATTGATGGCAGGTGTGTACCCAAGATGACTGAATGCTGCAATTAAATCAAAAGATGCTTCAACAAAGTATTAGTTTAAGGGTATGCACATTTATGCAGCCATCTTATTATACTTTTATTTTTTTACACTTATTCCCCTAACAGATTTGTTTTTCAATTGAATTGTACAGGTTGTAGGTCACATTAAAAGTGGGAAAAGTTTTGAAATTATTTATTGTGGTCTCATTTTTTTATATCACAAAACCTGGCATTTTAACAGGGGCGTGTACACTTTTTACATCCACTGTAAATACAAAAAAGAAAGAATAAATAGTGAACTAAATTAAAAATGTAAAGTGCAAATAGCTGTGTTACAGGAGACACACTTGGAAAGAAGTGAACATTTGAATTTGATAAAGAAAGGTTTTCAGAATGGTTATTCAGCAGAATACTTGGGACAAAGGAAAAGAGGAGTACTTATATTAATTGCAAGAGGAGCTCCAATAGTGATAAAAGATGATAAAAAAAATGACAATGGAAGATTTGCAGTGCTATGGGGATACTGCCAAGGGAGGAGGATTCCACTGGCATGTTATTTTTATATTCCACCTAAAATTGCTATAATGGAGTTTAAGAAAATTCTGGCTAAAATAATCTGTTTTTAGCAAGGAATACTACTTGTAGGTGGGGACTTGAATTTGATTTGCAGCAGTGAAGATATGTCTGGAGGGCCCAGAAGGGAAAGTATAACAAAGAAGGGTATGTACTTGAAGAAATTTATGAAAATGTTTGGCATGGAAGAGGTGAATTCAGTAACAGGAGTAGCGAGTGCATGTACATATTATTCCCAGAGGTATAAAAACTGGTCTAGGCTAGACAGAATTTACTTTTCACAGGAACATGTGCATTTCATTGAAGGTTTTGATACACACCCAATAACTATTTCAGATCATGCACCAATAATAGCCAAAATAAAAACACAGGGTAATGAAATACAAATGAGATACTAGCACTTTCCCACCTATCTGCTGAAAAGAGTGGAATTTAAAGAACAGGTAATGGTGATTATTCAGGAGCTATTAGACCGAATATAAATTACTCATGAAAGCATAGCTAGGGAGTGGGATAAAATTAAGGTAGTGTTTAAAAACATGGTGGAGATAAAAGAAAGGAAGCTATGGTTAAGAAGTGACAAGAATTATTTAAAGGGACTGACAAATGTTAAAGTATTGAAGAATACGGGGAAAATCTCTTTTTCACTTAACCAGTTGCTAGACGAGATGAGACAAGAGTCCCTGTGGACTATGATGTTTGCAGATGACAATGAGATATGTAGTGAGAGTAGAGAACAGGTTGAGGAGACCTTGGAGAGGTGGAGATATGCTCTAGAGAGGAGAGAAATGAAGGTCTGGACTATGACGGAATGTGTGAGTGAGTGGGTGAGTGGGTGAGTGAGTGAGTGAGTGAGTGAGTGAGTGAGTGAGTGAGTGAGTGAGTGAGTGAGTGAGTGAGTGAGTGTGAATGAAAGGGAGGATGGAGGAATGGTGAGGATGCAGGGAGTAGAGTTGGCGAAGGTGGAGGTGTTTAAGTACTTTGGATCAACAGTTCAGAGTAATGGCGAGTGTGGAAGAGAGGTGAAGAAGAGGAGAGTACAGGCAGGGTGGAATGGGTGGAGAGGAGTGTCAGGAGTGATTTGTGACAGACAAGTACCAGTAAGAGTGAAAGGGAAGGTCTACAAAAGGGTAGTGAGACCAGCTATGTTATATGGGTTGGAGACAGTGGCACTGACAAAAGGGCAGGAGTCAGAGCTGGATGTGGCAGAGTTAAATATGCTAAGATTTGCACTGGGTGTGACGAGGGTAGACAGGATTAGGAATAAGTATATTAGAGGGTCAATCCAGGTTGGACAGTTTGGAGACAAAGCCAGAGAGGCGAGACTGCGTTGGTTTGGACATGTGCTGAGGAGGGATGCTGGGTATATTGGGAAAAGGATGCTAAGGATGAAGCTGCTAGGTAAGTGGAAAAGAGGAAGGCCTAAGATAAGGTTTACGGATGTGGTTAGAGAGGACATGCAGGTGGGGGGGGGGGGTGACAGAGCAAGATGCAGAGAACAGGAAGAAATGGAAACAGGTGATCCACTGTGGCGACCCCTAACCGAGAAAAGCCGAAAGAAGAAGTTGCTAATTTGTCAATTAATCATAATTGGAGCAGTGACATTTTGTTATAAAAAGGGTCAGTTGGGAATGAATGAACCAGATTCTGATGAAGTCCAGCTTTTATGGATGAAAGTGCTTAATCTAAGGTGTATCTGTGTTTTAAATAAAATACTTTTCTGAAGGGAATCGAGTAGTGGATTAATGGGATGCTGGCAGCTCGTGTTACCATCTTTGGTTTATTAAAGAAATAAGGGGTTCAGAAATTCAAGGATATAATTGGTATGGTACTCAAGAAAAGCTGGCTCTATTTGCAGATAATTTTATTTTATACATAACAAAACCAGAGAGATATTACAGTGCTGTGGGTCATTTTGAGACAGTTTCAAATCTTTTCGGGATACAAACTAATGAAGCTAAAACAAAGGTAATAGTGGTAAATTATGTGCCCACATATGAACCAGTTCAGCAATACCTATATTTATGGGGGCATGACAAAACAAAGTACTTAGGAGTATGGATTAAAAATTATTCTGGTATAGCAGCTAAGGATATGTGGGAAGAGACTATGAACAAAAAGTAATGCTAAAACTGAGAAAATAGATGTTTTGTTATACGGACAGTAAGATACAAAAGCTAAAATGTTTTAGTCTCACTAGTCTTATACACATGGCAGGCATTTTATTTATTTACTTACATTTGTTAACCGGGAGTGTCCGACTGGACGTAGGTCCATTTTCTGCAGAGGCCCGGGGAGAAAAGCTCCACAGTTAAAATAAGCAGACAGTAGTTCCATTGGATTGCATAGCGATTAACAATTTAACATAGCAATTACTTACAACATATTTACAGATGAAGAACACAGTACATCAGTAGACAACTAGAATCTTTATCTGTGAAGTACATAACGGACATTAACAAATGTTACAACAAGAAGTTCCTGCTTTATAACAAGTACTAGGCTTATGAGCATCTGAGCTTGCTATAATCAATGTAGTTGGTGGAGTTTATTTTTAATCAACCAAAGGAGAAGTTGTGGATAGCAATTAATAAAGAGCTGAATGACTAACTGGGAGGGGAAGACAGCAAGAGTCAAGTGGATTCTTCCAGCAGAACAGGGCAGATTAGGATTACCCAATTTGAAGGGGTATTTCAGAGCTAAAGCTCCTTTATACATAGCACATGCAGAAACTATAATTCAAAGTGGAAAGGGATGATGATGGAAGGGGGGGGCTGAAGAAACAAGGCAAGACTGGGAATTTAGATACAGGCCACTAAGGAGAACAATAATCATACAGAATATTATATCTATAAAGTAGCAGGAAGTATCCCAAGAACTAAGCCAACAGGGGAAAGGAGGTTCTGCAGATAGGGATGACTGCAATTAGGGATACAGACAACAGGCAAGAAGGGGGCTGGAATTTATTGAAGAAAACAGGCCAAGGTATTGGGGAGCAAATAACTAGAGAGGGAATGATAGAATGAGAAGACACTAAGAATTGATTTGGACTGCAGGTTAGAGATTGCATTCCCTATCAAGGATTGATAAGAGTATAGGCATAGTGAAAGAAATAGGAGGATCCTAAACAAAAGACCAGCACTGGTAGAGTTTTTAGTAGATTCTAGAACAGAAGCTGCCCTTAAAAAAAAAAAAAAAAGGAATAATTACTGCAGTATATAAAATATTGCATGATAACTATAAAAATCAGAGGAGGTTGGAAAGGATTGGGAAGAGATTGGATAAGCAATTCACAAAGAAACAATAGGAGGATATACGTACGTCTCCCAAATATGCAACAAAATCAAGAAGATTTAGGATTTTTGCTTATGCAACAAAATCAAGAAGATTTAGGATTTTTGCTTATGCAACAAAATCAAGAAGATTTAGGATTTTTGCTTATGCAACAAAATCAAGAAGATTTAGGATTTTTGCTTTGAAATGTTTACATAGATACCTTTATACCCAAAGAAGACTCCAGAAAATGTTTCCTCAGACACAGCAAATGCTGGAGGTGTGACAGGGAAGAAAGAGGTAATTGGGAACATATTTTCTGGGAGTGCAGCGAGTTGGCAGAGTTTAAGGATTCCCTGTGGGATGCACTGCCGGAGATGCTTCGTGGGAAGACTGGTGTGACGAGGGAGACTAATTTTATGAGCTACAACACAGAATCAAAATTACCTAGACGTGGTAAAGCCCTGCGTTATCTAATTATGGTGGCTGCCAAAAAAGCTATTACTAGAAAATGGAAATCAAAATCTAAACTAACTATACTAGAAGCAGTACAGAAAGAAAACTGGATTTGACATCTTTAGAAAAGGGTAGGTGCAAACTACATAGAAAAAAGTGAGAATTATCCGAACAATACATAATAGTTTCACTTATGTTTAAAATTCGAATTTGATTAATATGTCTACATATATACAGTCTAGTTATGGTTCACATAAGTGTGTTTTTAGAAAGAAAATTTTTTGAATCTTTTGATTGTTTTAAATGAATAGATATTAGGATGTATTTCCATTTAAAATCTTGATTGATTTGATTCAATTGATGGGATTGATTGTTTAATTGATGGGGGATTTTATATTTAAAGATGGGAGATTTTATTATAGAATGTAACCTGATGATGCGCACCGGGATGGTGCGTGAAAGCGCTTGTTCTTCTTAAATAAATCCTTTGGTTTATATCGTGGTGGTTCCTTGCAGTTCTTTAAGTGATTCCAGTTTGCTCAGCATTCGTTTGTGGAAGGAACCTTTGGATGGTCATTTTCGGTTTATTGCTGCTATTTTTACTATTTGTCTGCCTAATTGACCAACACACGATGGAAATGCTCAATATAGAACTTGACTACAATCCGGCAGGTACAAGCGGTACCTATGACTGGAACATCTTGTTTCATCAACAAAATAATCCTTTGCTTAATTTTGACATCAAAGGTAACACTTCTCATGTTGCTATGCAGGATACTGACAATTTACAGGATTTCTATGGGGCACTAAGAACATTAGAAAATGACTTGTATAAGTTGCACCAGCTTACATGGCAAAGAAGACACATGGAGGAGTGTCTACATTTTAAAGACATTCCGCGGGGCATGCGAGTTTTGTGCATGCCAAGCTACGGAGAGAACCACCCTGAGCTTCTACGGAGATGGCAGCAGTTGAACATCGATTTTGGTACTAAATACATCCATCTGCTTATAGACTATTTCTTACCAATAGAAGCGGAACTAATCACTAAAGTGGAAGGTGAGCATAAAAACATTAGTACGAACTTTAAAAGTGAACTTTGCGTATCTAAATTGAACAGTATGCTTAGACAACTAACACAATATAGTAATAAGCTTGAGCAAAAACTTTAAAAGTGAACTTTGCGTATCTAAATTGAACAGTATGCTTAGACAACTAACACAATATAGTAATAAGCTTGAGCAAATCAAGCTAAAGAAACTAAAACGGGACTGTCAGGACTTTCAAATGGGCCGCATTTGTGCGTGGCCGAGGGCTAATGGGGTTGCCTCAGAACCTGATAACCCTACAGACGCCTTCCACTTAAGCACGCCAAGTGCAACTAATCATTCAGAGGCGCTGAATGAGTCATTCGCTAATAAGGAGCCTGATAGTATTAACACAAACAGAGATATAACTTCTACCAGTTCATCTTTTCCGTGTAATCAACAATGTTTGAAAGTTGGGGAAGAAATGGGAGCTAGATCTAAATCTGATGGCCATTTTGCCAAGGGCAGCTCCATCCCAGCTCTACCTTTAAACTTCCCTCTACCCTACAAGAGCAGGGCGCAGGCACGCTCGACGAGCAGAGGCAGAGGCAAAAGAAAGTTGTCGGGAGAAATCCAGGAATCGGAGAGAAAGACAAGGAGTTGAACACATTGTTTTTTAACTTAACTTCTAGAGAATTCACTGATGATGAACAATTTATTCTCAACAGAGGACTTTCCTTCATTCCTTCCAGAGGGAGCGAGCTTTCAGAAACTCTGATAGCGCTCCGTCTGCTTACGAGAAAACTAGCTCTTAAGGTATTGTTTAAAGACTCTGTGGACAATGATTTTGCATATAAGTCGCAAGTTTGTAAAAGGAAGAGTACTTTTGTACCCCAAATGCCTAATTTGGTAGAATGTTTTCAGCGTGCATGTGAACATGATTTCTATTTATACTATAAAGAAAGGAAGCACAAGAATCTTTTTGTACAATCAAAATTAGGCCCTTTGGTTAATTCAGTTCCTACCATTCTGAAGGATTCATATGGTTTGTTACAAGACCTGAAGCAAGTCTCATTATGTGGGGGCATGAAGAATGAAACATTAATGGTTACATTAGATATTAAGAACTTGTTCACTAGCATCCCTAATGATTTTGGCCTTGAAGCCGTAAGAGGCTGCCTACATGAGCATAGCACCTTAGAAAATAATGACCAAATGACAGTCTGTACTCTTTTAGACCTAATACTGAAGTATAATATCTTCTTGTTCCATGAGAAAATATATAAGCAAACATGGGGGGTAGCCATGGGCACCCCCTGTGCCAATGCTTATGCTAATTTGGCAATTTATCAGTGGGAAAAGACGTTTATTTTTGACAATGAGAGGTTTAAGAATGTTATTTTGTATAGGCGTTTTGTGGATGACATCCTTTTGTTTTGGAACAGCGACATGGATTCGCTGCATGAGTTTGTAGACTTCATGGAGTCAACCACTACTTTCTTAAGATTCACCTAGGAGTGTTCCGTTCGGAAGGTGGATTTTCTGGACATTACCATCTACAAGGATGATCACAATAATATAACCACATCGCTATACAGGAAGCCATGCTGGAGAAATGGTATTCTCCATTTTGACAGCATGCATCCTAGGCACATTTTCCAGAATGTGATAAAAAGTCAAATGACTAGAGTGTCCAGGTTATGCAGCAAACAGGAGGATATTTTACATTTTACGGAAGTCCAGAAAGTTTGTTTTATTGATAGGGGCTATCCACCATCATTGGTGAATGGTCTAGCACCTATTTCTTTAGAGACCCCAAGTTTAGATAACAGAAAGGGAGGTTCTAATTGCTACTCTGGGAGGAACAAGAGGAAGCTACCTGTTGATATTAAATACACGAATGATGTGAATCATATTAAAAACATCATAAGTAGTAACTGGAAGATATTTTTTCTAGATTCAGATATATCTATGCTAGTGGGAGACAAGCCAGTTTTTAGATTTAGTAATTGTCTAAATCTTAAAAGACTATTATGTAATGAAAAAGTGAAGCTTCAAGAACAAGATATCAGAGTATGATACAAGCAAGGTACGTACCCATGTAGGAAATGCTGTATATGCAAGTACATATCTACTATTCAGACATTTGAAGTCCCAGGTATAGGGATAGCCTTTGAGTCAAAATTCTACGCCACCTGTGACACCAATAATGTCATATATTTAGCCACATGTGATGCTTGCGAAGCATACTATGTGGGTATGACTTCACGCAGATTTAAGGATCGCATATACAATCATGTATATGACATTAGAAAGGGGAATATCACCAATGTTTTAGCAAGACACTGTCAGCAGTTTCCATTACATACATTTAGATATAGGGTAATACAGATAATACACCAGAATAGAAGAGAGGGTGACCTTTTAGGCACCCTTGAACTTAATGAACTAAAATGGATTCTAAATTTTAGGGCCCATATAGAGCCGGGTCTGAATTCAGTATTGAGTATCAGACCGGCTTAGCACATATATAAATTTCTATCAGCTATAGCTTTATGGGCTTTATTTAGTTTGAGTACGCTTGAGTAAGTAGTACATCAAGTTTTAGTACCCTGACAGGTTTTAAGTATATTTTATACTTCATTGTTATTCCTTTATGGCCATATATATGGATTGTTAATATGACCAGAAAGATCCTATGGATTTACAGTATGTTATTTCATTGGCATGAAATGTGGATATATTTCCGATATTTTTATATACTTAACTATTGATGCATTTTTTAGGTATGCACTCATATGAATGAAAGCTTCATATAAATGGATACTGGATTTACATAATGAGTATTGTAATTAAAGAATTTTAATAGTTTCACTTATGTTTAAAATTCGAATTTGATTAATATGTCTACATATATACAGTCTAGTTATGGTTCACATAAGTGTTTTTTTAGAAAGAAAATTATTTTTTGAATCTTTTGATTGTTTTAAATGAATAGATATTAGGATGTATTTCCCTTTAAAATCTTGATTGATTTGATTCAATTGATGGGATTGATTGTTTAATTGATGGGGGATTTTATATTTAAAGATGGGAGATTTTATTATAGAATGTAACCTGATGAAGCGCACCGGGATGGTGCGTGAAAGCGCTTGTTCTTCTTAAATAAATCCTTTGGTTTATATCGTAATGGTTCCTTGCAGTTCTTTAAGTGAAGAGATTGGATAAGCAATTCACAAAGAAACAATAGGAGGATATACGTACGTCTCCCAAATATGCAACAAAATCAAGAAGATTTAGGATTTTTGCTTATGCAACAAAATCAAGAAGATTTAGGATTTTTGCTTATGCAACAAAATCAAGAAGATTTAGGATTTTTGCTTATGCAACAAAATCAAGAAGATTTAGGATTTTTGCTTTGAAATGTTTACATAGATACCTTTATACCCAAAGACGACTCCAGAAAATGTTTCCTCAGACACAGCAAATGCTGGAGGTGTGACAGGGAAGAAAGAGGTAATTGGGAACATATTTTCTGGGAGTGCAGCGAGTTGGCAGTGTTTAAGGATTCCCTGTGGGATGCACTGCCGGAGATGCTTCGTGGGAAGACTGGTGTGACGAGGGAGACTAATTTTATGAGCTACGACACAGAATCAAAATTACCTAGACGTGGTAAAGCCCTGCGTTATCTAATTATGGGGGCTGCCAAAAAAGCTATTACTAGAAAATGGAAATCAAAATGTAAACTAACTATACTAGAAGCAGTACAGAAAGAAAACTGGATTTGACATCTTTAGAAAAGGGTAGGTGCAAACTACATAGAAAAAAGTGAGAATTATCCGAACAAGACATACAGGGGAAGAATGAGATTTAAAAGAAGGCAGGATTTAAATAAGCTATGCAACATTTGACTGAAAATGATTGGGTAGATTATAAGTGATGTATAATGTTTGCAACTGGGAGTGTGTCAGCATGGTTTGTGATGTAAACTGCCTGCAACTAGGATTGTGTCTGTATGGTTTGTTTTCATTTGTATAAATGTATGGCTACCTGTGTCTTAAGGTTTACTAAAGATGTTTCTTGTTTAAAAAAAAAGGGGGGGGGGCAGGATTTGAATAATTTAAGTAATATTGTTTAGGTTATATATAAGTGGAATATAACATTTGTAAACGTGACCTTATTGATTACTTTTATATACATGTTAATTTGCATATGTCACAAATGACAATACAGGTGTTAAACATTAATGACTAATGATCATTAGTAAGCCACAGAAGTTCAAGCTATGTTTTTATTTTCACTTTCTACACATTTGTTTAGTTTTGTTCTTAATTCCTCTCCTGCACCCAAATGGATCTTGCTGCAGACAATGCATGCACCTTAGTTTTTCACCAATTCTCCTTTAATAGCTATACTTACATAAAAAAAATGGGTGATGGCGAATACTAGACCTTTAGTAAGTGAAAGATCCAGAAGAGCAAATGACGCGTTTATGAAATGTCCAGTTCAAGTCACAAGCCCTCTCCCCACAATTAAGATATACACATAACTAAAATTGTTACCATGGCACTTAATTTTTGAAGTAAATCTTACAATGAGTCAAACAGCAAAAGTTTACAATCCTGAGCAGTTAGGGGAAGATATAACACCACACACATCAAGAAACTTCTCATTTGAAACAATTAACATTGATTCCAAGTAAAGCAGTTTTTTTCCAAAAAAAAAAAACAAAAACACAGGGACTTTCTTTTCTGAAAAGGAACATTTAAGCATAGTAGTGAAATAATAAAATGCACCAATTAAAATCCAGTTATCCAAACAGCGGAGAAGAACCAAATAAAATCTAGTTATCTGATGAGGGAACAATTCCTACAAACTAAATGAAAATGTGTGACTGGCCTGTCCCCAATGCAACTTGATAAGGATGTATGCATCAGCCGGTCTATGCCTCACACCATCTATGTGAATTAAATGATCACTAAGATTGCTCACAGAAGTAGGTGTCAAAAATGTAAAAGTATGACCCTTTACACATCAATACCTTAGTCGCAAATTGTTCAGAATATGTAAAGCTAAAAATTAGGTAAACTGGCAGCCTTCAGTAAACATTTTTCAAGCAAATCAATGATGTATACTTCCTAAAAAAAGCTATAACACGTAAACTTAATTCCATGTTAAATATGTCAACTCACCATTTTCAATGACATGTACCATCCTTATAGGTTCATACTAGGCTATCTGCCCTAGGGCATTTATAAGCCTAGCCAGAGTATGTTTGGCTTTCGCCACCCATTGTAAATTAAATTTTGCTATGCCCTTTTTCGAGGTTAGTATACAGTGCCTCTAACAGTGACACAGAAGTGATACCCGGGGTAAACCTACGATCTCCCATCCACTCATCAAGATTCCTCTTGAAGAGAGTCAATGAGGGACTCTGCCTAACCTGGACTGGGATTTTATTCCAGAGTGAAGGGAGCCTCTGGGTTATGAATCTGTCCCTCCAGCATGTCCTATTTATTTCAGTGCTTAAGTTCAAGTCTCTCGAGCATGTAGCTCGATAGGATTTGGATTTTTTGAGGTGCAGCATGTCCCTTAATTCTGGGTTGGACATGGCTTTACACTTCAGGCACAGGTCACCTCAGAGCAGGCGGTATGCCACTGAGTAGAGCTGGAGTTTCTTTAACCAGGCAGCATATGGCATCTGTTTGAGCCCTTTGATCCTCTTGGTGAGGTACTTTTGGGGTCTTTCCAGTTGCTGCAGGTGTTTGGTAAGGTACATCCCAAAAGGGGCATTGTACTCGATTAAGGGCCTGATGAGGGAAGAGTAAAGAGGCACGATGACCTCCTCTAATCTAGATGTGAATCCCTTCATGATTAGGTGGGCTATATAAAATGTTTTTCTAACCACTTTGGCCACGTCGTTGTCAAATGAGAGATTGCTATCAACTTGGGTCCCCAGGTCCCTAATTACTTCTTCTGTACTTAATGGATTACCACCTATGTGGTAATTTGTGGGCACTTTGTTTTTGCCAAAGGGGATGACTAGACACTTTTTGGTGTTTAGCTTGAGGCCATGGCTCTGGCACCAGTTGTCTGTTTCTATGAGGCCCTTTTGGAGGATGCTTGTGTCGGCTGGAGAGTCGATTATGGCGCCCAGTTTACAGTCATCTGCGAACTTGGTCAGCCACAGTCCTTCTGTGTTGGCCTGTACCTCCAAGAAATATATACCGAACAAGAGAGATCCCAGGACTGAGCCTTGTGGGACGCCACTTATAACTGGTTTGGAGTCTGACATGGCTCCAGCAATTCTAACCATGTGGGTTCTGTCCTTGAGCCAGTTTGCAACCCATCTAGGGACATAGGGGTTTATATTTAAGCTGGTGAGCTTATCTATAATGCCCGAGTGGGGTATTGTATTGAAGGCTTTTGCGAGGTCCAGGTAGGCTGTGTGGACCACCTTCCCTTCGTCAATGGCCTTGGTGACTGTTTCAAAGAAGTCGACCAGGTTTAAGAGGCAGGATCTGCCCTTAACAAAGCCGAACTGGGTAGGATCCAGTGTCTGTAGGTCCCCAATATCTTTATTTATGAGGTCCATGATGATCCTTTCCATAGCTTTGCAGACCAAGCTAGTCAGGCTTATGGGGCGATAGTTTCCAGGGTCCGTTAAGGCACCACCTTTGTTGAGAGGGACCACTGTTGCTGTACGCCACTCTTTGGGTACATATCCTGTAGTAAGGCTGAGAATGAACAGTAGTTTTATGTTTGGGTTTAGCTCTTCTTGGAGTTCATGTAGGACGCAGCCCGGGACACCGTCTGGTCCCATTGATGCTGTGTTTTTTGCTTTGGAGAGGGCGGCTCTTACCCGAGCATCTGAGATGTCAGGGGGGCAGCACTCTGCTGGGATAGATATTTGCCCTTTTGGTGGGGGGGGGGGGTTGCGCTGAACCTGTCAGCTAGGATGTTGGCAATGTCTGTGGGTTCTGTGTATTTTTTGTCGTTTTGGACTAATTCTGAGCATATCTGGAAATTCCCACCCAGGTTCCTAACATAACTAAAGAAAGCCTTGTTTTTCCTTAAGTGTCCTGTGCAATTTTTCTCTCGAAGCTGGCCTTAGACGATTTTATGAGTGCCCTTAGTTTTTTGCAAATACTGATCAGAGATGCCTTCCCATTTTGGGATTTTGCACCATCATGTAGTAGCTTCCTCCTTCTATTGTATAGTTTGTTTATGGCTGGGGTCCACCAGACAAGATGTCTGCCTTTGGAGGATTGGGTCTTGGTTTTATTTGGGATTGCATGATCCATGCATTCCTGAAGGTGTTCATAGAATGCCTTTATAAAGGATTCTGCGGTCTGGGCCGTATTTTCCACAGGCCCGGGGGCTTTGAAGGATTTCACCTCGGTTTTGAGAAGTGTGAAATTTGTTTTAGAGAAGTTTTTCACTGTGGTTTTCTGGGCAGAGGGTGGGGTCGGGATGTGAATATCCAGTGAGATCAGTTTATGGGCTGATCTTGCCACTGAGGGATACACTTCTGATCTGGAGCATAGAGTCCCCATGTTGGTGATGATCAGGTCCAGTATGTTTTCCCCACCTGTGGGAGTGGTAACAAGTTGTTCCATAGCATTTGAGTTTATGAATTCTAGGAACCTTTGGGCTAGGGTGTTGGAGCTACAGTAATGCTCCCAGTCTATGTTTGGATAGTTGAAGTTGCCCACTATAATGGTGTTTGGAGAAACCTTCATATTTTCCAGTGTTCTCAGGAAGGCCGAGTGGGGTTCCTGGGTTTGGGAGGGTGGTCTGTAGCAGGCTATAAACTGGAAGGCAGTTTTACCCACTGTTAGTTGCACATGGATAGTCTCTGATGCTTCGTACTTTGCCACCAACCTGGAGGTGTGGGTATCTTTGATGAATATCGATACTCCCCCCTCCTTTTGTGGTTCGGTCCAAGTTTTGGGGCCGAAAAGCATGCTATGAGGTATAACCTGGTAGTGCTGTGGTGCTCTCGGGAGCCCTGAACCAGGTTTCTGTTACTGCACAGATATCGATGTTCTCCATGCTAAGGAGAGTTTCAAGTGCGTGCATCTTGAGGTTTAGACTTCTGGCGTTGAGTAGCATTACTCTTAGTTAGGTTTAGACTTCTGGCATTGAGTAGCATTACTCTTAGTTTCTTATCCCTTGCGATACCTATGGAGGTGGGTTTGTCTTTTGAGCCTTGCCTAAAAAAGGCACTATGGGGGTAGCAAGAGCCTTTGCCAATATCCAGAAGCCCAGGGGTGACAGGTGCAAGCTGTCCCTAGCGAAGCATCGTGGCTTGTCGAGCATATCATCCCTGGCTGACAGGCACTGGATCCCCTTTGAATGACACCAGTACTAAAGCCAATTGTTGAAACTGATCATCTTGTCTTCATATTGTGGCATCATTCTTGGTGTGGGTAAGATGCTACTCAAGGTCAGGGTCATACCGGCCTGGGCTACATGCTCAGAGAGCTCCTCTAGGTCTTGTTTCATGTAGTCCAGGGAGGTACGTCTCAGGTCATTCACACCAGCATGGACAATGACTGAATCATATTTGTACGTGCGCCTTGGAGTAACCTGAGTGCTTGTGTTATGTGGCGGATCCTAGTGCCCGACAGGCTGCTCACCGTGACCTTCTCCTTGTTCAGCCTGGTGAACGGGATGTCAGTGTGCCTGACGATAGAGTCACCTATTACAAGTGTATCAGGTGTGTTGTTTAGCTGTGACTGTTCGGCACACTGGCTTTGTGAGATGTGTTGCACGTGTTTTGTTTTGGGGTAGCGGTTGCTTGGGTGTCTGCTTTGGAAGTCCCTGCTGCTTAGGCAGATCTTTATTTAGAGCCTCCAGGTATGTTTTTGTGCGATTATGCGTTTGGTTTGCTGTCGTGGTAGGTCTATATGAGACCGGAATTGTAGTGAGTGTGGTTTCATTCTCCTCCTGACTGGTTATGCCAGTGCTGAGTTAAGAGAGCTTAGCCTCCAGTTTGGCTATATGGTTGCATCTCTCACATGTGTTGGAATTTGTTGGGAGGAGGAGAGGGTTGTCTGTGTACATGAGGCAGTTGTAACATTGCCTCAAGATTCCCAGATTCACCAGCTGGACTAGAGAGGAGATTGACAACTGACCTTTGGACATGCTAGAATAATATTGGGAATTTCTTTATAATTGAAAACAAGGGCCAATGAGGAGTGAGGGTGTAGTGCTTTTAATTTTTAGTGCTGATTTATATAATTGCTTTAGTGAGCAAAGTACCAGGTAACTTAAGTGCAATGTGTTACAGGTAACTTAAATGCAAAAACGACAAACAGTAACTTACGTTCAAGTGAAACGAGGAAATAAGTACAGTAAGCAATGCAGATATCACTAGGGATCCACAGAAGCGCTGAGAAGCCACGTTTTAAGTGGAATGAGCATTCCAGGGAAATAACAAGCAAACAAACAACAAGCATACAAACAAAGCTAGATTCAGCAGGCCTGGATCTAGTCTATGCCACAGCAAACAAGGTGTACCAATTTCAGTAAGAAACCGTTCAAATATGCAGGCACTATAAACCTTTAACCAGAAATTCCCAGCTCAGAAAGGCAAAGTCCAGCCTCTCCTCCCACAAGAGTGCAGACCACAAACCCTCAATCTAAAATAACTGGCCTGAAAGCCCAAGTGCTTAAACCAGAACTAATACACTTTAGGAATAACAGACACTGAGCTCTCAAATCAGCAGTTCCCAACTTAGAAGGTTGAAAGCTACCTGTCCTGCCACCACAGTGCATGCCACAAACCCTCTCAATGTGAAACAACTGGTCTGAAGCCCAAGTGTTGATAGTAAAAGGCTTAGAATGAGTTACACCAAGCAGTAATAAATACAATTGAGTACTTTTAAGATTACGCAAAAGCAAAATAAAGTAGGAAGAAACACAAGTACAGTAAAAGCAGATGAATTTTTTTCCAGAAAAGTAGCAAAAGCAGTAGCAAATACAATTCTCATGCAGTGCAAGCTGGCACACTTGAATATGTAGCAATATTAGTCCACACACAGTTTGAAAAAAATGTAATTAAATTAAAAAGGACTAAAAGCAAGTGCAGAAAGGGTTAATTAGGTAGAATGTGGTAAAGAGATGGGCCTGGTGGAGTGTCTTAGATCAAATCTACAGTGGGGCGGGCACTGAAAAAGCCACCAAATTTAAACTACAACCAAGAACTGAGCGGGGGTTGGGGAAAAACAGTTTCAACACAGATGTGAGGAATGTGCAAATTATAAAGCCAAAAAATATATACTGTTCTCATATATATATATATATATATATATATATATATATATATATATATATATATATATATATATATATATATATATATATACACACACACAACAGATATCTAAGCAAACAATTTAGCTCTATAATACAGAATAATGCAGAAAAATATACTCAGCTCTATATATTTGCAGATAGTTCTGTAAGGCTGTCTCTCAAAATAAGGTTCCAGTTTGAATGCAGATTGTTAATTAAACTAGATTTAGAAACGTAAGAAAGCACAACCAACTCAAGATCTTGATCTATCTACTTGATTAAGTAGCACAGAAAATGATGCAAGTAAGAGTATTTTTTCCCCATTTTGCTAAGGATACTTTCAACTCTGATCAAAAAAAAAAAAAAACTGAAATTTTTGCCATTTCAGACAAGACCAAATAACTCTATAATACTCATCTTTCATTCAGGCAGCTTTTAAATGACAGAATGTGTTTTTGCTGGAACACTATTCTGGTCAACACTGTGGGGGCATGAAGTACAAAAATAACATTTTTCTCATCTTCAGAAATGGTCAAAATGTTATAGCGACAGTTGTAAAACGATAACACTATACAGTCTGCCAGTTATGCAAAAAAAATGGTGAGGTCCTGTGTTCTCCATTATCAACACTAACTGCACACCATTAGTTCTCTTTTACCATTAGTTATTTCACACTTCTATCAAGCAAATTTGTCTCAGTGTCTCAGCCTACTCAGCTGTCAACTCTCCATGCACATTTAAACTTGCCAAAGAAAATGGATTTAAAAATCAATCGCATTACTGGGCCCCTAACTCACACATGGCCAGAGGGACCGTGTACATATCCAGACCAACCAAACACAAAAACACAGACAACTCTGATGTCACAAACAGAAAAATCGGCACCTTGAGATAAAAGTGATTGGATGCCAGAGAAGGCAGAACAGGTAATTTCATCTGGAACATTTATTTCAAGATGGCACTTTGGATAGCAGAATAGCAGTAAGTTGCCATTACACATACAGATGAAATGATAAATAACCCCTAAAAATCTAAACAACATCCTAGTGTCTCTAACAGCTACATTTTGAATGCTGGATAGTGGAGTGGCACTCTGATTTCCAAATATTGTACTTTAATGGCAGTCCACATGTCCAATGCCCCCTGAAACTTCCAAATCACCCTGAACTCCATTTAAAAAAAACATCAGTAACTGCTTTCCTGTGCTATGTGAATAGTCATCGGTGTTGGATCTTGGTACATAATGCAGACATAATAAACTATTTATTTATCTTAATTTTTGTTTACCGGGGTAGTACACTGATCAATATTGACCTATTTCACATTCAGCCTGGGTGAAGTGCAAAACATTTCAGAAACAAAAATACAGAAAGATAAGCAATAACAGTAATTCAGAGCAATTACTTAGCATGTACATTACACTGTGCTTGTTCCCTAGAATGTACAACCAGGCTGAGTATAATGTGCAATATCTGCATTATTTTTTAAACGGTGTCAATCTTCACTGAATCTTAAGAGAAGAGAGTCAGAAATGCCCTATACTGACTGCCTCAAAATCTCCGCTTTACTCCATAGCATATCGCCTACATATCTATCGTCCCAAGGGCCTATGTAAGCCTAGCCAGCAAGGTACCATGGCTTACGCCACCCAAGAAAGTTATTTTCCTGTGCCACTGTCCAGCAGAGACAGACGTGATCCCCGGGGTGTATTTCCTATTTCCCATCCACTCACTTTTCTTGAAGAGTGCTAATGAAGAACCTTGCTTGACATAAATGGGTAGCTTGTTCCAGAGTACAGGAAGTCCCTGGGACAGGAATCTATCCCTCCAGTGTGTCCTGTTTATTGTGGTGACAAGGTTTAGGTCCCTAGAGCATGTAGCTTGGAGGGATTGGGATTTCTTTAGGTGTAGCATGTCCAGCAGCTCTGGGTTTGACATAGCTTTACATATTAGGCAGAGATCACCTCCGAGTAGGCGATATGCTATGGAGTAAAGCGGAGTTTTTGAGGCAGTCAGTATAGGGCATTTGTTTAAGGCCAGTAATCCTCTTTGTGAGGTACTTCTGTGGCCTTTCCAGCTGCTGCAGATATCTTGTGAGATACATTCCAAAAGGGGCGTTGTACTCTATAATGGGTCTAATGAGTGACAAGTAGAGGGGAACAATGGCCTCTTTTTTCCTGGATGAGAACCCTTTTATGATGAGGTGTGCCACGTAGAAGGACTTCCTGACTACTGTGGTGATGTGACTATCAAAGGAGAGACTACTGTCCACCTGGGTCCCAAGGTCTCATCATGCATTCAGTGTTAAGTAGATTGCTGCCTATGTGGTAGTTCATGGGTACAGAGTTTTTACCAAAGGGGATGACACTGCACTTTTTGGCATTGAGCTTGAGGCCATGACTCTGACACCAGACATTTGTCTCAGTGAGACCCTTCTGTAGGATGTCCACATCATTTGGGGACTTGACTATGGCTCCTAGTTTGCAGTCATCTGTGAACTCAGTCAGCCAGAGGCCTTCTGTGTTTGAAGTAGATACCAAACAGGAGAGGTCCCAGGACAGAACCCTGTGCCACTCCACTTGTCACTGCCTTGAGGTCAGATTTGGAGTCTGCAACTTTTACAGTGTGGGTTCTGTCAGTGAGCTAGTTGGCAACCCATCTTGCGACGTAGGGATTTATACCTAGTTTAGTGAGTTTAGCTATAATTCCAGAATGGGGAATGGTGTCGAAAGCCTTGGCGAGGTAAAGATAGGCTGTGTGAACCACCTTATCCTCATCCACGGCTTTGGTGACTGCCTCAAAGAAGTCAATCAGGTTCAGGAGGCATGATCTGCCTTTCATAAACCCGAACTGGGTGGGATCCAGAGTTTGGAGGTTACCAATGTCTTTGTTTATGAGTTCCATGATGATACGTTCCATAGCCTTGCAGACCAGGCTCGTCAGCTAATAGGTCGACAGTTCCCGGGATCAGTGGTGGCTCCCCCTTTGTGGAGTGGGATAACTGTTGCTGTGATGATGCTCTGCAGTGATATACAACCCAGGGGTTTATGCTGTGGAAATTGTTCTAGAACAGAGACTTCTCTGCTCTGGGATGCATGCATATGAAGTGGAAGAGGGGGAAAAAAACACAGTGCTCTACAACAGATTACTGCGGATAAAAAAAAATATTTAATTTTGTCTTAAATGCAAACTTTCAAATGTTGTGAGGAAAAAAAAAAAAATCAGTATTTCCGATCATCATATTATATGGTAGCATTACTCAGTCACCATAAATGCAACCCCCAAGGGGCATGGCAAAACAGGTGTCAAATTATATAAATAAATAATCATTCTACCCCAGAATGTGGGAGAGTGACATGACCCAACGGTATGGCCATTTATCCATATCAAGTAACATTCAATTAAGTGTACGTATAAATCACAATAATATGAACAGGAGGCACAACGGTAAATCAAAGGACATGAATCCATTGCAAGGAGGATGACCAAAAAACAATGAAAACATAAGCTGGTAATTCTATTATTAACTAGACAGTATAACACGCTAACAGTAGTTTATAAGGAGGGTTACTGCTCCTTAACCTCCACATTTTTGTGAAGCAGAGGCAATAAGTTACCCCTTCCCTTTAGAAACCCACTGCAATGTGAGTGCTACATAACTTTACTTATGTTGTTCAGGAAAGGACTTTACTGTCAATACATGAATGAGAATGAAAACACACAGCTTGGATTGAGGGAGCTATCATGGTAGGAGAACCTGATTTAGTTAAATATGGGAATAGTGTGGGAGAATATGACAAGCTTTCATCACTACTTTTTATTAGTATGCAGTTTCAGATGCAAAAAACTACAATACAACATTAAGACCGTTTACGCTTATTAAATTTACACACCAATGATAAGTGTATGGGTAGTCTGGTTCACTCCATTTGTCTCAGTGCATCAGTTTATTTGTTATTTTATTTTACATTCGTTTATCAGGAAAGTCTGACTGGACACGTCCTTTTCAGTCAAGGCCCGGTAAAAAAGCTCCACGTTGAAACATACAGAAATGCAACAGATAAGTAGAATATATAGGGGCACAGAAGTTGAAATACTACCTAGATACAGTTTGGACAAGTAGTTACACATACTGACTAGTTAAAGAATATCACAGTTTAGCTAATACACAATAAGTCAAGCCTCGGTTCTGTGCTTGTCTGTGAAGCTAAGCACCCCCCAAAACTGCAATAAAATCTGGGAGATGCACACTACCCTCAATCAATACTAAAAAAAAAAAAAAATGAAACAGCAAAGTATAGCTCCAGTTATGCAACATACTTCATTAAGTGTAGGGACAAATACTAAAATGGCAGCCCGGGCTATAGGACTTGGCCATAACTTATACAATTATAAATTATATTAAAAAAAAAAAAAAATATATATATATATATATATATATATATATATGGCATGCAGGTTACAGCATATACTATATAGAATATTTTTTGTTCAGAGACGGGCTAAAGTTTACTGTAAGAAAAATCTAGATATGTTTTCTACAACTTTAAGTAAGTTAAAGATCTGAACATTTATTTCTGTAGAAATGCCGGGAGGGAGCGACATTTGGGACCATGGTGTACATGTGCCCAACATAAAGCAGACAGATATACAAACATGTACAATTACTAACACAACGCCTCTACAACCTATTTTTGCAAATAGCAGAGCTTATTTTACAACGCGTTTCAAGCAAAATGAGAAAAATGCTACATTTGGAAGGAAGTTACGAGTTACGCTATCATTAGTCAACCAGAGGCAAAGTGGGACTTGAACCCATTATAACCCACGCCCAAATGTACTACGTTGCTACTAAAGGAAAAAAATGTTATTAAAAAATTAACTCGATCTTAGTGAAAGACCGAACATCTCGTGTGTTCAATGGCAACACATTATTTTGCTAAACCGTAGACTTGTCCAACTTTTATTGTGATTAAACAAACTCTAGATTTACAGTATAGTTACTGGTGTTCTAACTTAACCAAACACCATCCTGGAACCAAATCAAAGCGATACATACAACTAACACTGCATCAGTTAATTCATTTCCGTGGTCCGAAACATCACACACGTCGGGCGTTTAGCGTTTTGTCACACAAGCCTAATCGATCACCTTACACTAACTCCCAAAAAAAAAAAAAAAAAAAAACAGTCTTCCCTGACTACCATTCTCCAAATAGGAACAAATTGTGAAACCAGCATTAACACACCACAAGACACACAACTCTGAACATCTGTCAAGTTAACCGACATATAGGCCGCAGCTCAGCCCCCGTTGTTTCCTAGTGGGCCTTACCTTAAGATGTGTTTTGATACTAGGCTGTTCACTGACTTCATATTCTCCAGTAACAAGTACATTCTTGTGGATCTCCTCTCTTAAACACTTGCGAGAATTAACTGGTAGATGGAATGAAATCGAAAATGCGGATTTGCAAAACAAAAATAAGAAGATACACTTTAAAAGCCAAGCCATGACAACTGACTTCATTATGAAAATTACATTCCACTAGTATTAGCTGAAAGAGCAGAAAGGCGGAGTAATAAAAATTGGGCGGACAATAGAGGCGGACTTAGTGTCATGAGAGAGACACAAGCGGAAGTGACTGGTATTAGCAACTGTAGAGTTTAACGTTGCAGGCGGAGCATTTCCTGAAAAAGAAACAAGGCGTATTCTCCGCCTTTCGAAGACGAAATAATGGGCGGGATTTAATATATTAAACGTGCAGTGGTTGATAGCAAGGACACCTCAGCAAAAGCAAAGCTGAAGTTCTAAGCTAGGCTAGTTTAGACAGTTTAGATAGTTTAAATTAGGGACTTGTTGGCTTTTTAGTTTGTGTGGGCCTTTAGCCCTTTTTCCTACTATTAATCCTTATAGCAGTTTTTTTTCTGTGGGACTCTTAGTCCCATATTTGTATTATATTTTTATTTATATATATATATATATATATATATATATATATATATATATATATTACTGTTGTAGATGGTGCCGGGGTTGGGCTTAGTACTGTTTTTTTCTCAGTATGTCAGAGGATAGGGAGAAATCCCATCCCAAATCGGGTTTTAAAAAATGCCCAGATTGTGGGCAGAAAATGTCCATCACTGACAGACATATTCAATGTATCTACTGCTTGGGGCCCAAGCACCTCTAAGACATCTGTAGCATTTTTCACTCCTTCTCTTCAAGAGTACTCTTGGAGAGAAGGAGGAAACTTATAGACAGAGGATTGCTACAGCAATCTTTTTCAGAGCTTTTGAATAGCCATGAAGGTGCTAGTACGTCTTCCAAATCTTCAAAATCCAAGTCTTCAGATAAGGTATCCAAAAAGGCTAAAATTTCAGAAGGCAGGTCATTGTTTCCATAGTCATCGGAGCCGAGTGTACCTTTGATTCGGAGTCAGCTTTCAGCATTGGAGTCGGTCTCCGAAGTTCCTTCTTCACCTCTGCTCCAGTCAGCATCTTCGGTGCATTCAGCTAAGTCTTCAGTCAGCCTTTCAGATTTGGACATGGATCGGCTAGTGCAGAAGCTTTTACAGGCACCAGGACTTGCCAAATTGTTGTCGGCCTGACAGCTTGTCTGTGCTGAAGACCATGGAACCGAACTTGTCTACTTCTCCTCTGGGCCGTACTGGACTCTTGGAGCCGAGGGAAGTCATACCGATGGTGGTTGGACCCTTGGAGCCGATATCCGCTCCAGGGTTATCGGCTCCATCTACTCGAATGTCCTTGGCACCGACTGTGGGTTCTAGGAGCTGATGCTCTCCAGTCAGATCCGGGGAGGATAGTCGCACCGACTTGTCATCCTCTTCTATCCATCCCCCTAACAGAGATTCTAGGGTTATGGATAGATATAGGAAGCTCATGTTTAGTTCAGTGACTTTTTCTCTGCGATCACTGAACTGCTCTTCTGAGACCTCCCCAGACCCTCCCACTGAGGAGGTGCCCAGAAAGAGACTGTGCAAGAGGAGGCACTTAGTCTCCCCACAAAAGTCTTTGACATCTGACACGGACTTAGATGAGTCATAAGGGTCCCCTCGGTCCCTCTCTGAGGATATCTCTTTTGCAGAGATACTAGAGGTCCTTAGTCAGAGGGGCAACTGGCAGTCCAAGACCCCTACTGAGGATGAGTCTGTGCTCTTGAAGGCTTTTGGGTCTCAACTTTCCACTTCTTGGGTGTCTCCGCCTTACGACGAGCTCATGGATCTGATCTCCCATAAGGCGTGGGAGTCACCAGAGGCCATGGAACCTGTCCCTCGTAGACCCAATAAATTCATATCTGCCCCAGTCGATAAACCTATTTTGACAAAAGGAATGCATGTGGATGCCATGGTGGTGGCTGCAGCCACCAAAAAGGAAGTATCTGAGACATCCTCTTCTATCCATCCCCCTAACAGAGATTCTAGGGTTATGGATAGATATAGGAAGCGCATGTTTAGTTCAGCGACTTTTTCTCTGCGATCACTGAACTACTTGACCCATTTTACAAGACTGTGGTGGTGCTGCGGTAGCGTTGTCGCCTCACAGTAAGACGTTGTCCTGTTCGATTCTCAGCTAAAGCGTCTTCTGTGTGGAGACATGCGTGAATGGGCGTACCTTCATTGAAGGTTGTGCGTCAGGCCTGGCAAGTCGGTAAGTAAAAATCTACTGCCAATCATTAGCGGACCAGAGTTCCGCTGTGGTGACCCCTAACCGGGAAAAGCCAAAAGATACAACAACAGAGGGATCTCCTGAAAGAGCTAGGAGATACTCTCCAGGGTACAGTAGCTGCAGGAGTGGCTGACAAAGTCAAAGCCTAGCTCGCTACCCTTAACTCAGTAGTGAATTCGTCCATGCATCTCATATGCTATGCAGCTGATGGTTCGAGTAGAGCCGCTAGTTCGGGCATTGCTCTTCGCAGACAAGTCTGGATGCATCTCTGTTCCTTTGCGGAACCCTTCAAGTCTTTTTTTTATTAATACCCCATTTGATGGCTCATCACTGTATGGGTCCAAAGTAAAGGAAACTTTAACCAGGTGTGAACAGGAAGGCAAGACTTTATCTGCCATTGGGTTCCACTTTTCCACTCCTACTCGGTCCTACCCCAAGGGCCCTAGGGGGGGAGATGTGGTTCCGAAAAATTCTAGCAGCCTTTCATGACATACGTGGTGAAATCCCCTCTAAAGGCAGAGGAGGGGGTTATAAATATAACATCTGATACTTGGGTACAAAGCATCATTTCCAGGGGATATTTCCTACTGTTCTTTACCCCTCCCATTCCTATCAAAAAAATCCCAGATGTTCCACCCAATCTCAGGGAACAAGCAATCGTAGAGGTCCACAGATTGCTAGAAAAAAGAGTCATCCAACCCGTCCCAGCAGACCAAGTCAGATTCGGAACTTACTCAAGATTCTTTTTGGTACCAAAGAAAACAGGGGACTGGAGACCCATCTTGGACCTCAACAGACACAACAAGTTCGTAAAGAAAGAGAAGAAGTTCGTAAAGAAAGAGAAGTTCCGAATGGTCACGCTTCAGTCCATTCTTCCCTTTCTAGGGAAAGGCAATTGGATATGCTCCATAGATCTCAAGGACGTGTACTATCACATAAACATGGATAGACGCTCCAGAGTTCATCTGCACTTCCGGCTAGGAGCCAATCATTACCAGTTTTGAGCCCTGCCCTTTGGCCTCACTTCAGCCCCCAGAGTGTTCACCAAATGCATGGCAGTGGTCACGGCTCACCTGAGGCGTCTAGGATTCCAGGTGTTTCCATACTTAGACGATCGGCTCCTCACCACTACCACCAGGCATCAATTGACTCAAGCAACACAATACATTCTGACACTCTGCCATTAATTAGGCATTACAATCAACTTCAAAAAGTCTGCCTTATCACCATCTCAGCATACCGTTTTTATAGGAGCAGAGATAGATACCTCAACCACCACTCTACGTCTCCCTATCGAAAGAGCCTCCCTTCTTCATCAAAACGTCAGCTCACTGGTGTCAAAGAGCAAAGCTACAGCAGCGGAGGTATTGAAAGTACTAGGTTTGATGGTGGCAGCAATCTTGGCTATACCACTCGCAAGGATGCATATGCGAATCATTCAATGGCTTCTTTTCACTCAGTGGTCTTACCAGAAACTACCAGTGCACCACCTGATTCTTATCATGGATTCTTGCAGGAGAGACCTTCGGTGGTGGTTGACGTCTCTTCATGTTACAGTAGGGAGACCCTTTGTTCTCCCCCCCCCCCAGTAGCCTCTGTAACCACGGACGCTTCCCTGATAGGGTGGGGGGACATTTTCAGGGAAAGACTGCCCAAGGCACATGGACAGATCAAGAATCACATCTGCACATCAATGTTCTAGAGCTGAGAGCAGTACTTCTGGCGTTGCAGTACTTTCAGGACTCTCTCCCTTTAGGGACTATTGCAATTCAGACCAACAACATGTCAGTAGTCTGGTACTTGAACAAGCAGGGCGGAACCAAGTCTTACCCCCTTTGTCGAGAAGCCCTCAGGGTTTGGCAATGGGCTGTGTCATCCCAGCATTTTCTGTTAGCAATACACATCCCGGGGAAATCCAACATCATAGCGGACAAGCTAAGCAGGGCAATATTACTCCCTCATGAGTGGTCTCTCAATCAACAGGTTGCGGAGTTGATTTTCCGCAAATGGGGCCAGCCTTGCTGCAACCTTTTTGCCAACCACATCAATTCAAAATGTAGAAGCTACTTTGCCTGATACCACCTCCCGGACATCCCCTGAGAGATGCACTTTTACATGATTGGCCCCCGGGTCTCCTTTATGCATTTCCACCCTTCCCATTAATACCTAGACTTCTACAGAAAGCAAAATTGCTGGGAAGGAAGGCTATACTCATAGCCCCCTACTGGCCTTGACAGATTTGGTTTCCATTTCTTCACCATCATCTGTTGGAGGATCCATGGATCCTGGACCCAGTTCCGGACCTTCTGACACACCCATCAGGGGACCTTCATCCTTCTCTACAGTCCCTGAAACTGACTGCTTGGCTAATGCACTTCCCCTAATTGCCAGGCTTCATTCAATTTCAAAAGATACAAGACAGATTCTCTTGTCCTCTCACAAGCCATCTACCAGGAAATTATATGGCAGCAAATGGAAAAGGTTCTCAATTTGGGCCAACGCGCAGAACATTGACCCTTTTCGAGCTCCGCTATCTTCGATCTTGGAATTTTTGACAAAAACTTTTAAGGAAGGGGCAGCAGCTGCTACAATTAGAGTTCAGTTGGCTGCTATCTCAAATTTTCACCTTGGTCTTGGTGGCTCAAATATTATGAGCCATAAATTATCCAAAACCTTCCTTAAAGGCGTTCTTCATATGAGACCTCCGATCAAAATTCCCTTTTCTCCCTGGAATTTAAACCTTATGCTGTCTCAACTTATTCTTCCTCCCTTTGAACCAGCTTTTTCTTGTGATTTAAAATTCTTATCGTGAAAAACAATTTTTCTTGTGGCCATTACATCTGCCCGCAGAGTGTCAGAACTTCAAGCATTATCCATCAGACCACCCTACATGCACTTCCATGCTGATAGAGTATCTCTCAGAATGAACCCCTCTTTTTTTACCTAAAGTCTGTTCTGAGTCAAACATCAATCAGGTCATTGAGCTACCAGTGTTCTTCCCCAACCACTCTAAAAACTTAGAATATATGCTGCACAAACTTGATGTTCACAGACAGCTCAGATTTTATCTTGACAGAACTAAGGATATTAGGAAATCAGATCAACATTTTGTATCCTTCTCAGAAGCAAGAAAAGGCAATCCAGTGGCTAAAACAACCTTATCTAAATGGTTATTCGATTGTATATCCTTTGTTTATGAAAATGTGAACATGCCTTTAATGCATAAACCAAAAGCTCATTCTACCAGAGCTGTCTCTACCTCTTCTGCTTTTCAAGCTAAATTGCCCCTTGACGATATTTGCGCTGCAGCCACTTGGTCTAACCCTCATACCTTTATCTCACATTGCAAAGTAGATAAGGCTTCTAAGGAAGGTCTTCCTTTGGTTCTACAGTACTGAAGAACATACTCCCATGAGCCACCCAGGGTTGAGGGTGCTAGGGACGCTACCCATCAGTGAGAATAATCGGCGAGATTAACAACTTCACATATAGAAGTTATGTACTTACCATAAAGTTCCATGTGAGTTGTTTATCTCGCCTTTATTCTCACGTCCCTCCCTCCTTCCCCCTCCTGGCTGACTGTTGAATTAAAGGCTAGTGCCATCCTGGTTATTCAGTATTTCTCTTTCCCTTTGGGTACTCTTCTTCGTAGATATATATAAACGAGTATGTATAGGTTGTATATATGTATAGACTATTATTCACAGCAAACAAGATCTGAGGTAATTCTAGCAGTGCATGGTGGGATAAGGGGCTGGTCTCGAGCTACTGGCAAACCTTGAGCTTGCTATCGGCCGTGTCAGAGCTGAGGATCGGCTCCAATCCATCAGTGAGAACAAAGGCAAGATAAACAACTCACATGGAACGTTATGGTAAGTACATAACTTCTATTTTGTCTGCATGGACTGCATTCTCCGCAAAGTTCCATTCACAGTGAAATATCGTGGTGCCGAGAATGCTATGAATGAAATTGTGGTTATAATATGGAGCAGAGCAAGTAATAAGTCACTTATAGCTTGTACAGTTTACTTTTTTTGTGAAATTAAAATGAAAACGTATCTAAAGTTATTAATAAAGATGGCTGCCTTGTGTGTGTGTGTGTGTGTGTGTGTGTGTGTGTGTGTGTGTGTGTGTGTGTGTGTATGTATGTGTATGTGGTAGTCAGAGGAGTACAACGAGAAGTCAGCATTTAGAAAACATATACAGTAAAACACACTGACTAGCAACATAAACAATAACATATATATTACAATACCTTCTCCCAATAATATGTACAAATTTAATTATTAATAATAATATTAGAGAAACATTTCATATTCATCAAAACGCTTACTCTGCAGAGTCTTTCATGTTCAATTTCCTACATTACACTATATGTTAAAAGGTTCATAAAAGAATAAATCCTTTTACTGTAAAATAAAAAATAAAATGGTACTTGCACATTATCACAACCACATTTCCAACCTGGCATAATTTGTTATGTTTGGCTGAAAATATGTATAGTAACCTTAAAAGAAGTGTGTAAACTACTACTGTTTACTGTCACATGGTGTATGAGGCAGGAAGAGGAGTAATGGTCAAATTTGGTATTCCGGGGTGCCCTAGGTTTCCAACGGGACTTACTTGATTAATGTGCCTGCTGCCTGACACTCGCCTTTATCCAATGTCATTGTGTTTGAATTTGTTAATGTATGGCAACTTTGGATGATCTATAGTCATGTAACAGTGACTATTGGGCTGTGTTTTAAAAGTTACAGTTTTTTAACATTGCAGTGCCAATGCTATTAATTTGGACTGGATTTTTTAAGATCTATACAATTGCATGTCCTCCCCGCGGTCGAGTGGCCTCCGAAAGGCATGCGTGAATGGGCGTGCCTTCGCTGAAGGTTGGGTGTCGGGCTGGCAACTCGGCACCATAAAAATCTACTGCCAATCATTAGCGGACCGGAGTTCCACTGTGGCGACCCCTAACCGGGAAAAGCCAAAAAGACAAACAACAATTGCATATCATGCGTTTTATAAACTGTTCTCTTGACGACTTTTTTACCACCTCTGGTAGTCTTCATAGTGAGGGATGCGTTATGGATGCATTTTTGGTTTTTATTAGTCTGCAATGACATTCAGTATTTTACATGTAGTTTTTGATATGTTATCTGTTGTAATGTACAACAGTTCTCCTTGTAGTCTGATTCAGTGAATGTACTCTATATTGCTTACACTGCAGTTCTTGCCTGTAATCTTACTTTTATTGCTTCAGTTTTCTGCATACTTGTTTTGGTCTTAAATGTTTAGGTTACAAGCTGTATAACCCAGCTTTACAAAAATGTTAAAGAATAAGCGGGTCCTTCTTCACAGGACTCCAAAACCACAGGCATGTTTATTGCACTTCTCATTAAGGTAGGTCATGAAAGGACGCTACCCAGGGGGAGGAATTGTGCCGTTATTCCTCTTCCAAGATCAAAAACAATGTGGCACAAAAGTTGTTACCACTTCACATGCCCCTTTTCAGGTTCACATACATCATTTCGCCAAAAGATTACAAATTATGCCACGCTGAAAATGTGGTTGCGATAATACGCAAGCACCAATAAAATATATATGTTTTAGTAAAAACAAAACAATATAGTATAGTGAAACATACTAAAGTGTGTGGTTGCATAACAGCCAATCAATAAAGTGTTTGCGATATTACTTTTAAAAAAAGCAAGTCTTCTGTTTATGCTCTCAACATGGTTACGATATCTTGTAAAACAAGCAAACAAACAAACCAAAAAAAACCCTCAGACTTGTTGAAAACATAAGCAGAAGATTTGAATAACAGCATTTGGTTTAACACTTGCCAGCAGGTTAATTCATCTAGATGTTGAAATCACAAGCAGTAGCTTATTTCAATTTGAATGGAACATTGCCAAGAAGAGAATGCAGTCCATGCAGACAGACGGTGGTTGGGATAATATGTAAGTACCTATTTTTTTATTTATTTATTTTACATTTGTTGACTGGGATTGTCTGACTGAGCTGAAGAGCCCTTTTTCAGTGGAGGCCTAGGAAGAAAAGCTCCAACATATTATACAATTTTCGGTTTTGTATTAGAACATTACCCCACCAGATGTGCAGTAGCAAGGACCATCCAAACCCCACTCAGCACTCTGTGCATGAATTTATTTTGAAAACTGCTTTGAATAAACTTTGGAAAACCATCAACTTTATAATTATTTCAATACAAAGCCTTTTCTCCCTTAATTGCTGGTACCAAGATTTCCAATTTTCATTATCAAAAGCTTCGATATATTACATGTTAGACTGAATAATTTGGCAGAACTTGTACTTACAAATGGTATACCAATCCAAACAGATTTTTACCTATTACAACAAACACAGAATATGCTGCATTTATACAAAAGTATTACACTGAGAATTACAATTTTTTAAAGGGGAGGGGCGAACACATAAAATGCTGCATGTATAAAATCTATTACACAGACTTAAAATTCCTATTCTGTAAAGGTGCGGGGTGATGGTGGCAACCTTTCTGGGAGGTCTTTTTTATTGCATTTATTTATTGTCCCACTGCCTCAGAATATTGCTTGTTGCTTTATCTCCAGAAAAAAAAATGTTTAAGGAAAGTGGGGGGGTGCAGGGGGGGGCTTTCCCCCCTGCAAAAGAAATTACTGCACAACATTATACCAAAGAAAGGTGGGAGTGCACGGGTTCTGGGTATGGACTGTAAAACGAAAACTTGTGGATACTGCGTACATACTGCCCTTCTGACCCGCTTCTTACCCTACAACACAGTATGTGGTTAAGTACTAAGTGACAAAGCAAGTCAGACACCCAGAACATGCGGTGCTTTCGACGGTGCACTTATTAATGAAAAAATGAGGACAAGTTTATTTAATCTCTATTTTACATATCATATACTAACAGCTGTAGTAACTCTAATTAAAGATAATATAAAAAGCATGAAGCCTATGTTAAAAATGGACATTCACCATGTCACTGTATAATCTGCATGGCTTGTCACTCAGCCCTGTCAATCATGTAGGCCATGCCCATTCCTGCGAGAAAATCGCGGTGAGGTAATGTTCTAATACAAAACCCAATTTTCATTATAAATTAGCATTAAACAGCAATGTTTCAGGATTATTACAAGGCATTAAGTAGCAATACAATGTTATACAGCGTCAATAATCAGGAGTATAGCATAACTATTTCAAGATGTATAAAAAGAAATATGTCTTTAAGATGAGTATAGTTTTTGGGGTAAGTTGTTAAAAAAACCCGGTTTTATCATGATGTAGTTGCATGAAGGTAAGACAATTACAATAGAATGTTTCTCTGAGGCAATTTGCTTAATAGATTTTAGAAGACAATAGAAAGAGTAGTCAAGGAAGATTAGAGAGAGCTAGTGAGAAGAGTGAGTTAAGGGCAGAAAGTAGATTAAGGTATGAGAAGTAGGGGATGTTAAGGAGGGAGAGTGCAGCGGCAAGACCAGTGACTTTTAAAGTGCTCTTTGGTGGCTGTCTTAAATTGTTTAGGATGTGTAATGGTCCTGATTTCTAGCAGGAACCTATTCCAGGCAATAGTGGGGTAAAAGCTGTACATGTTGTGTCCAAATTTAGACTTGGGTTTGCAGATTTATAGTAGGTCTTGGTTAGAGCTTCGGAGAGGTTTTGAGGGAGAATAATGGGAGATGAGAGGAGATAGTGCTGGGAAGTAGGAAGGCTGGTATAAGATAGAATGGATGATCTGTAGCTGAGATAGAAGAAGCTGGTAGGGTAATTCAAGCCAGTTTAGGTGTTTTAGAGAGAGACGATGGGATTTGTAGGTTTGTCGGGCAGCAAATCTAGGTACCTTGTTGTAGGTAGATTCGAGTTTGGTCAGGAGTGCTGAGTTAAGATTTGTGAGCATTTGAGAATTGTACATTGGACTGGGTAGAAGGTAGGTAAGAGAGAGAGAGAGTAATCTTGGCTTCAGATGTAAGGAATTTCTTGTTAAGGTAAAGGAGCCCTAGTTTTGACTGTGTCGTTTTGATACATTTATTAACATGCAAGTCAAATTTAAGCTGATCATCAATGGTTACGCCTACGAGCTTAGTTCTGGATTCTACTTGAATGGAAGTGTTATTAAGGGACTGCATGGAGAAGGAGAGTTTAATATTTATGAACTTTTAAGGTAGGAAGAGTAACAGCTTTGTTTTTTTAGGGTTAAGGATGAGCTGGTTGTTGGAGAGCCATGTGTTTTATATATATATATATATATATATATATATATATATTACACACACACACACACACACACACACACACACACACACACACACACACACACACACACACACACACCAATTCAAAAGATAAGAAAGTATTTCATGAACTGCAGGTCGTGTAGCAAGCATCCTGTTTCCACAGCCAAAACTCTTAGCTTCTAGATTCGCAAGGGATGGGGAATCATTACAAAGCACTTAAAATTTGCATATAAAGTAAACCTGGGACATATACTTTCATTATTGTTTGCAGTTGTACATTTAAAGCTAGATGTGTCACTGATTATTTTCTGGATTTGTCCCTGATTCGCTTACCTTGAGAATCGGGGACAAATCCAGAAATAATCAGGGACACTTTAAAAATATTAGTATTCTTAAATTGAGACATTGACAGAATAAGGTCAAATAATAATATGGTTAAGGCCAAAAACAAAGCCTCAAAGGGCCCCGACAATATCTTAGGATATTTCATAAATAGTTTGAAACATGACCTGTCAGGACCAGTCACTTTTAAACTGCAGCCTCAAAAGTGATGAGAGTGGAGGACTACAGCAGTTTTCCCACTTCACAAAGTTTAACTATCAACAAACCCTGGAAACTACATACCTATTAACCTGACTAGTCTAATATGCAAACCCATGGAATGAATTATCATGGAAATAATCAACAAAGATGTAGGCAACTCAATTTGGCTTTGCCAAGGGAAGGCCATGCCTACTAAACCTGGTGGACTTCTTTGAGGGGGTCATCAAGAAGACCTCTCAACTGTACTTGTTTTGGAGAACATACCTATTTTCAAGCATAATTTACACCTTCACACAATGTACCTGCTTTTGGAAGTGTGTTATTAAGGATGCAAATTTATGCTAATTAGGTATTTAAACTCTTGGTAGCCTGTATACTTATTTCCAATGCCTGTAGGTTGACAGTTATGTTACCAAGGCAATGGATGAGAGGAAAATGGTGCATACAGCTGTCTGGACCTGGCTGAGGCATTTGATACAGTAACCCACTCACAGACTAAAACTGAATACTAAGAAATGCATTATAGTGCCTTTTGGGAAAACTGTAATCCAGGGTAATTAGTCCAAAGATAAGACACCCCCTAAGAGAGACCTGGTAGTCAGGGATCTGGGAACATATGTAGATTCTTAATCTGGCCTTTGACTGACATGTGGCCACGGTAGTAAGAAAATCATTCTATGTCACCCAACTTTCTAGTAAGGGCATGACATCCATGTCCAAGGAAGTTATAGTGCCACTTTATTCAGCCCTTATCAGACCCATCAAGTATAATGCTCCCTTTAGCATGTACATGACCGGACATATAAAAGAGTTGGAACACCCACAAAGATTCCTTATCAGGAGAATCCAGGATATAAACACATCTTCCTTTATGGATTGCCTTAAAACCTTAGCTGTATACTCTGTCTCATACAGGTTACTGACAGGCAGTCTATGCCTAGCATTAAGGGACATGCTGCACCTCAAAAAATCCAAATCCCATCAAGCTACACGCTCGAGAGACTTGAACCTCAGCACTGAAATAAATAGGACATGCTGGAGGGACAGATTCATAACCCAGAGGCTCCCTTCACTCTGGAATAAAATCCCAGTCCAGGTTAGGCAGAGTCCCTCATTGACTCTTTTCAAGAGGAATCTTGATGAGTGGATGGGAGATCGTAGGTTTACCCCGGGTATCACTTCTGTGTCACTGTTAGACAGAGGCACAGTATACTAACCTCGAAAAAGGGCATAGCAAAATTAATTTAAAATGGGTGGCGAAAGCCAAACATACTCTGGCTAGGCTTATAAATGCCCTAGGGCAGATAGCCTAGTATGAACCTATGAACCTATACAAGGCATCCTCAGATCCAGCTCTGATGGACCTTTTGCACGTCTGCAACATTAACAGTATCAGAACCAATAGAGCCAAGGATTTAAAATTTGCTAATTAACTAAATAAGACATGTTGGTGAGACAGATATATGTCTAAAAGGATTCCCCATGGTCTGGAGCAGGCTCCCCACCCATGTGAAACGGAGTCCATCCTTGACTCCATTTAAGAGTAATGGATGGGAAATTGGAAATTCACCCTGGGTCTGGCCCCTATGTATCTGACAAACAGAGGGGCTGACAGTAATGCCCAAACTAGCATATCCCCCACATAACCTCTAGAAACTTCCTAACATATCTCCCTCCTAATAAATGCCCATGATACATAGGGACACAAATGGGTTGGATTGTATAACTCTATTTGAGAAGATAGAACAGACAAAATTGTTGAAAATCATATGGTTGAGACCAAATGTTGACAATTCAGTCTATTGAACCATTCTGACTGAGATCATGTTACAGTAGGGATCAGGAAATTTGCTCTTTCTCCCACTGTAGTGTGATCTCAGAGTTAATATATATTATTAGCAGGGAGTGTGGGGAGTGCAGGGGGGAGCCCCCTAAAAAAGCATTGTTTCTGTTGTGTATGGGTGTTTGGATTTGAGTTTTTTGTCAGTGGACTGAATTGTTGACCATATATTTTGACAATTTGTCCATTTGACTCTTTCAAGGCTTATAAAGGCCTTGCTGGTCATTAGCCTAGTATATACCTATGAAACAATGAACTGTAATTATTTTCATTATTAAGTGTAATCCATCACTTTTTTTCTCAGAATTGCTAGTTTTAGAAGGGATTAGGAGAAATAGAGATACTCAAACCCAAATCAGGGATGTTCCTGAAAAATAAGGACTGTTAAGAGGTATGATCTGGCCCTGGTATTAGGGAGTATGGAAAATAAATGTGCCTATCTATAAAAAAATCAGAACAATGTTGATATACCTCTTAACTGTCACTACCAATTTTGGCTCAAGATTTTGCTCTGTTTCCCCTAGTCTGTCCTACAAGTAAAACTGGAAATTTTAGGAGAAAAGTTTGTAGATAACACTCAATAAATAATGATTATAACGTTAATTCACATTCTCTTATTCTGTCAACTTCTCAAGTTGATAGTATTAATATTTTAAAAAGTGTCCCTGATTAATTCTGGATTTGTTCCTGATTCGAGAGGGAAGAGATTGAGATCTGTGATTGAGAAAGTCAGAATGGGGTGATAACAACCACTCAAGCAAATAAATAGCTATGGTCTCCTAGAAGCATACCTCTGAATAAAGCCAAAAATAATTGTTGGGGGAGGGGGACACAGTCCCAAAATCCGGAACACTTTTTAAATGTTAAAAACCAGGAACACCGGCTGGGCAGCAAAAACCAAACCACTTTTTAAATGTTGCCATTACAAACTTAGAAAATTGTTAGAATGATCGGTGTTGCATTAGCATACATTTTCTGAAGGAATGTGAAGTATTTAACTCAAATGTATGTCATTATTTAGTGACTACACTCCTCAATGATTTGCGAGAAAACCACACATTTTAAGAGGAACAGAACAAAAATATGAGACAAAAATCTGGACAGTTGAGAGGTATATCCATCAGAGAAACAAACATGGTTTTAAAAATGCATTCGGTACAATTGTTGCTCCTTTTCATAGCTACTAACTCTATTTCCTGTAACATGAATGGATGCCTCATTACTGCTGGTGTTTTTGTGGATATGACTAGAGCTTTTGAAATGGTTATCCACAACCTTTTCTTTAGCAAGTTTGCCATACCTTGGTCAAAATACTATAAAAACAATTGTTATTCAGTTCACTAATATATAAAATTGTAAATGATGGATACTGCCCACCATTAAAAAGACTCCTTACCATTAGAAAATTTTACAACTCCTTAAAAATTCACAACCTGAACATATTTCCCCTTTACAGAACAACCTTTAAAACAGTATTTGATGGATGGATCTTTTCCAGGCTGGATCCTGCCATATGGAACAATCTTCCTTCTGACCTAAGAGACAAATAAATTCTTACATATTTCACAACAGCTCTTGCTGAGTAACTCTACAGTGACACAGCACATAAATGGTTTATAGATAATGTCTAGCAAATCTTCTCTGCTTTATTCCCTAGACTTAGGTGTATTTACTCTACACAGCAGGTAAGTGATTATTATGAGTATATGTTCTCTCTGCCATTGTCTGTCATTCAGTGTTTATATGTGAAAACTCTTCTGTATATAACCGTATGTAAACTATCTACCCTGTACATATTTGTATGTAATATTACATGTCATAACTGTATATGTATACTATATAATTGTACAAATGTATGTTTCTCTTACACTGACTTTTGCTCATATGGACCCATGTCATAGCTGAAAAGGGGCTTTGGAGCAGTCTACCTATCTGATTAACAGAAACAAAATACATACATACATTAACTAACTAACTAACTAGGCTCTGCAATCTATTGGTAATAAAGGATTAATTATTCCCATGGAGGACTCTTGCGATGCAGTCAGTCTAAGCAAACATGATTCTAGACCTTTTTTTAGGTGGGGTGGAGTTTTTTTTCCCCCCATTCCACCAGAAATACTTCTCAAATGCCTCTGATTATACCTCTTCTATTTCCCCTGTTGCCCTCATAATTTTGATTTTCTGGTAAATCACTGAGGATTATATTCAGAAAATAACGCCAACCATAGAGTTCCATACTTATCATTGTTTAGAAAATGCCTGTTTATATCTGTCAACCTCCAGATGAGAGAATCGGGGAGAAAGGATGTTAGAATCAAGGCTACATAATTAGGTTAAAATACGCATATTCAAATGTGCACATCAACTGACAAGAAGGGCCACATGTGGGATAGTACACTGACATTACAAGACAATAATTTCTGTGAAATTCTAATTGTAAAACAATATGATTATATCAAGTAATAGCAGGCAAGAGGGTCTCAAGCTGAAACACCATGAGGACTAGTATACTCATCTGAAAAAATGATGTTAAGAATATGTTTAAGACAGTTATTTTATTCATGTATTTATTTATGTTTTGTTGGCTATGTTAGTCATACTAGGCCAGCAGCCTCTTTTCAGAGAAGACCTGAAGTGGTATTCATACTAACTAGGGGAATTTTGATAATGGCACTGGGAAACTTCCCCTACTCTTTTCGATATGTGTTGTGGGATATTTTACATCCACCTGAGTTACTACCAGCTTAGGTAGATGGGTCCTTGGTTTAATGTCTCATCTGAATTACGCTGTGAATTTTTAACAATAAAGTAACACGTTGAATCCAAAAATCATGTCTTTATTGTGATTCTAAAATGCTGTAAGCATAAGCACTAGCTGTTTTTGCAGATAACACTGTCCTAGTGGAGTGTTTCCCCTTCTGAAACTGTATGCTATCTTTGACTGTGAAGAAGTCACATAGATATTCTTACAAGCATATACAAGTCCTGAATCCTCCAGTAAAATGAAACAAATGTACATTTAACAATTGTTTTTGACCCCTCAGTGAAACTGAAACTATATGTCATCATGAGTGTTCCAGTGCCTGCAATATTAAATAATCAAAAAAAATCTTGCTTTTTTTTTTAAATCAATCCCCATCCCTTAGTGGAAGAGCACTCCTCTCAGCCTGAGTTTTTTTTCACATGAGTAACTTCTGCTGCCCAACTTCTGAATAGAGAACTGCTCACTCGCCTCTAGAAACATGAAGGATGGACCTTAGTGTGTGTGAATGAATGAAGAATTGCTCCAGCACTCCATGGGAGGTGTGAATGAATGGACTTTTTTAGAGTGTGTATTTGTGCGTTTGTACTTGCATGCATACATGCATACATGTGCATAAATGTGTGTACTGCTCTGTATGACCACTATGCTTACCTCTGAAGAATGTAGACTGCTCTGCAAGACCTCAGAAGACCTTTGCAGACCACTCTGCCCACCCCTAAATATTGCAGATGCTCTGCTGGTAAGTAAATTATATTCACCCATAATACCCTAATCAAGAGTTTCTTAATTACCAACCAGAAAATGCATTTTTAATTAGAGGAGCACTGTCTGGTTAAGTAACTATTTCAGAGTCACACAGTAGGCAAACAAAGGTAGAAAGATTGAAACCCTGTAACCTCAACTCCAGAATGAGCTTGGAGCCTTAACCCTTCACACCAACTGCCAGAATTTCATTAACTGCTTTTTTTCTTTTTAATAAGTCACTGAGGATTCCATCCATCCATCTACAACCCCTTTTCCCATATGGGGTTGGAGTGTCACTTCAACAGTGACAATCACCTGCAGCCAAGGATCACACACTCGCATGCACACTCACACCAATGGCCAATTTAGAATGTCCAGTCCAGCTGTTGCATATGTCTTTGGAATGTGGGAGGAAACAGGAGCACTCAGAGAAAACCCACACAGATACAGGGTGGACATACAGACACCAAACCGAAGGCACCCCAGCCGAGAATTGAACTGAAGAATTTCTTGCTGTGAGGCAACAGGGCTATCTGCTGCACCACTGTACCACCCATTACAATCAGTCAATGCCAGTTTCATAATTCTTATTGTTCAGAAAATGCATGCCCATGAAAAACATACATTTGTTCTGTTTACTTTATATAGGGATTAGAATTGTCTGGTTCTTGAGACTCTGAGCTGTTAACAAACTGCTTGCTGTAGTCAAAAGTACAGGGTCTGAATCCTTCTACCTTCATTTGTCTACTCCGAGCAAGTCACTCAAACAGTACTCTTGGGTCATCCCTGAAAAGGGACCCTTTTTCAGTGGTTTTACCTGGTTAACACATAAAAAAGTATTTAAAATGTTTCTCTTTAGGGTCCTTTGTCCTCCCAGTTATTTTTGGCTTTGTCCAGAATTCTCCAATAAAGAAGTTGAAAACTATTTTGGTCTGTTCCTTGTAATATATGTGGCTTTCTGGCAAACTGTGCATTACAGTCAGTAAATAATGACAGGGTTGGGTGATGCAGGCTTTGTATCCTTTAGGAAATGCTTACTAATGCAAAATGTGAGTTTTATCAACTTCCTAAGTATATAAGAGAAACATTTAACAGCTGTTCCTGATTTTATGTCTGTTTCTGATTCTTGAGCTAAGAAGCTGAGAAGGCAGGTGAGAGTTGCTGTATGGTTCTGACATCAGTGAACTGCTTTTTATTTCTGGGCCATTATTTATTAATGTATTCATTCACTTGATCTCAAGCAAATATCTATGGTATACAGTCATATAAGTGGCTGTAATTGGTGTGTGTGTGTGTGTGTGTGTGTGTGTGTGTGTGTGTGTGTGTGTGTGTGTGTGTGTGTGTGTGTACATGCATGTGGGTCAAAGATCAAAGTATTGAAAATGCAGTGGTAGAATTAAATACAATAAATGCGATGGGGAGAAAGGGTAAACTTGTTTGTCACTTAGAATTTGTAACTAAAGATGCTAAGACAGGATATGACAATAATTTGCTTATTTTTGTCTGAGGGGCTGGGCTTTTGCAACTTACTCCAAAGTCTCCAATGTTTCAAGAACAGGGTATGTGGTAAAATATGGTATATCACAAATGTCATATAACTTTTTTGCCTTATAACTACTGTAAAAGGAACATGTCACATTATAACAAAGTGACTGCTTTGGAAAACAAATAGAGACTAAGGGGGTATCAAATAACTTTTTATAAGTGTAAAGTCTACCTTCTAACCATGGTGTGAGCTTCCTTCCTAGTTGTTAGTAAATGTGTCACATTTTACCCATGTGTTCCACATTATGTGAGACAGTGTAGTATTCCACAATTTGAACATGGAAGTCTGACTATTGCTATAGTTTCTTTAGTTCTTTTGCTTGTTGGTGTGATGCATGATATGGTATTCATGAGGTTGCAAGCCTGTTCTTAGATGTATTAGTTGATTGTTTGATGCAGACTGGAGTTGATTGTAACTCTTTTTTTTTGGGGGGGGGGGTGTTACTTGGCTTGCCCTCCTGGGGCCCTGGTCTTTTGCAACTTGAGCTGAGAGTCTGTAATGTTTGAAGACCCAAGTATGTGGTAAAGCACACTAGTCCAACTTTTATATTATAATTGCTGGATACCTTTCCTTGAGAAACAATGTAAATGGAAAATATTACATTGCAGTCCAGGGCCTGTTTTGGTAAGCAGTGGGATCTAGAACAGACTTCCCATCCACATAAATCAAAGTTCATCCCTGGGAGGTTCTAAATGCTTTATCCCATGCGTAGGTCCCCTCAGATTATAAATCATATGATCCCAGTTATTCTCATTAGGGGTAATATATAATTATCAACCATGGGATGGGTAAGGCCATTGTATAACCAAATGGGATAGGTTATTTCAAGCACAGAAAGGGAAACTGGCTAGGCTTAAAATGGCCCACAAGGGCAGCTAGGCTGGTACTTACCTATGAACCTATAAAAAGAACTTTTTATAGGTAACATTTTAACCATGCTATGAGCTCCCTTCCTAGTTGTTAGTAAATTTTCCATATATTTCCCATTTGTTCTACCTTAAGAGAGGTAGTATATTGTTCTAAATTTTTAAAATCGAAAGTTGACTGTAGCTGTAGTTTCTTTAATGCTTTTGCTTGTTGGTGCTATAAATGTTATAGTAATGTTAAATCTTACAAAACTGTATGACAGTGAAAACAAAAAAACTCCATAAGAATTTAAGGATATGTAGTTTTAATGACCTCAGTCACTAAAACTACACATTTTTAAAGTCTTCTACTGAGATTTGTTTATAGACAATTATAAAATTCACAAAATAATAAATGCGTCATTTACAATCCTGTACCCTCAAAAAAGTATTCCATTCCTGGACTGGGTTATTGTGACCAGATTTGTGCAAATCTTAAATGCTCCATTTTCACAGAACGTTCCTGATTTTGCTTCATATGTTTGCCCTATCTCTCATAAAATGTTTGATTTTCTGATAAATCTCTCATAAAATGTTTGATTTTCTGATAAATCTCTCATAATTACAACCAGTCATTACAAGTTTATGCTTTGTATTGTTCAAAGAATGCATGTTGATGCAAAGCCTGTTCTGTTAACTTTTTAAGTGTTGACAGATCTTCTCCCTCATTCTTCCTGAGGTATCCAGCTATCATTGTAATCCAAGAGCTAGTAACTGACTTTTTTTGCTTATATTTCAAATAACTTATAACAGACATTTAAAATACCTTTGCTGCTCACTAGTGATTGCAATGGGAAGATGTGTATTCTGTTTTGAATGCTGGCAAAATGTGATATGTTTGTTTTTAAATATTTCCCTTACAATGCAACACAGAACAAAATGAAATCAAACTTTCTATTCATGAATTTCAGTTCCTTTAATTTTTCTCTGTCTACTGAGGCACAAATGTCTTTTTTACATGACATTTTATATTGATACCTACACCCTTGACTTGTTACACTATAGTGTATGAAACACTTCATCCAAACCATAATCCTGGAGCATGGCTAATTAGTATTTTTCTGTGTTGTGAACATTGCCAGGATTTTGCAGATTATGGCATTCACTGTTTTTTTTTCTGGGAAATTGTCTTAAGGCATGTTTATTCGTACCGGCTGCTACAAATTACTTATAAACTGCTGTTGATATTGTATCCATTTATTG
The DNA here is from genome assembly GCF_019279795.1 of Protopterus annectens. Taxonomy (NCBI): domain Eukaryota; kingdom Metazoa; phylum Chordata; order Ceratodontiformes; family Protopteridae; genus Protopterus; species Protopterus annectens. Next base: position 191,244,311 of record NC_056737.1, read on the forward strand.
TCGTTTGCATTGACTTAGTGGTCTGTCCTGGGTAGTAGAGCATTGATAAGGGACAGAAATAATGAACAAGTAGTGTAGCATTGATAAGGGACAGAAATAATGAATAGTAACTGAGCCCTTAAGGCAGATATATAGGAAAGAGTGCTGCTGTTTGTTAATACTAAAAGGTGCACGTGGACTTGTTTGATAATCATGTATACTGAATGTTTGAATGATTAACTCTCTTCATGATATAGTACTAATAATCATATCCCCTCTCTAGGTGTTCCTACCTCACCTTCCCATGAAAGGTTTGTAAAAGCATAAGTACGGAAGACTTTCCCCGCCACGGAACTTGTTTTAATAAGGTCAATATCCACTTAAATACCTTGCCACCTGTAAACCTAACAAACTGGGTCCAAAAAAGCACTGGTGAATGTCCCCATAACTCCCGCTTGTAATTCTGTTTATGCTGATAAGCATTAGGTTGGAAGGGTTAGACTTTCCTGTAGCCTTCTTTCTTCCCCAATTAAGGTAAAAACAGCATGCTTTTCTACTGTTTAACAGATGAGCGTAGTGTGCTCTGCACCTCCAAACAGTGCATTTCTCAATAAACTAAGTGAAACAAGCGTGTTACAACAGGGAATTGGAAAACGGGCTCTCTGCATTGTAAATTGAGAAGCAGGCAGGGAACTGTGTAGTTTTTAAAAGTGGGGCCTAGGAACAGAGTATTGGGCATATAAAAAGAAACAAAAAAGTGTGCTTGTAACTCATATTTGCACATGCTGGCTCTAGGCATCTGCTTTACTGGTTTAGCCCACTTCGCTCGCTCCGTGCACTACCCTGCCCCCATATCCCACCTGCCTCGGTAGTACTAGGTTTATAGTACCACTGGCACACCCCCTTAATTAATTAACCAACCACATGTGCTCCTAGAACCCAGCTAACTCCTAGCACAATAATACACCCTCTATCCACCCCACTATCCATATTAACCCACCCATAGCTATTCTATTCTATTCTCTCTAATCTTTTATCCACCAAATACACTCAACACAGACCCTACCCTAGTAATTTACTATGGTTACAGCTAAAACACAAATGCTGCTACCCTTAGTACCCCTGCTATTCATTCCTTATCACCTAAGCTCCTATGAATCTGTACAGCATCTTGAAATCCAATATCCAAACTCTCAGACATCAACCCAACATTTAATAAGTTTATCCACCACATAACCACCACTCTCCTAATTCCTCACCCCCCAATTACCATCACCTGATTAAATACCACTACATTAGCTTAAAAACCAAAAGCTAAGAAAAAAATCAAACAAATTTTTAAGACTCATAAGCAACTTACAAATTAATCTTATGAAGAATGGAGACATCCACCCCAACCCTGGCCCATCCACAACAGTAGACCCAGTCACACCATCTAACAACCCTATGTGTACTACCCAGATTGATAGACTTCCAAACTCATTTCTGGTCTGTAATCTCAACATCAGAAGCCTAAACAACAATATCCATAGCCTACATGGACTCTTAGCTGTTCACTCCCCTGATATCCTCTGCCTCACAGAAACCTGGGTAAACCCAATAACCAAAGATAACGAAATAACCCCCCACAGTACAACATCCTTAGACTGGACTGAATCTCCAGGAAAGGTGGTGGGGTAGCTGTACTATACAAGTCTACCCTAACAATAACAATTGACACCCAACAGCCACCCCAGTTTGGCAATGCAGAAATTCTCATCACCAAACTAATAATAAACAAAAATAAATGTAGATACATGGTCTGCATTTATATTCCACCCGGCAAGAATGATAATACTCCAGAAAATATCTTACATTGGCTAGCTTTTAACTATACCCAGGAAGCCATTGTCTTAGGGGACTTTAACATCGATTGGAACACCTGTTCCTCTGAAACTCCCTCCATCCATTTAAACCTCCACGTGTTTACTCAGATCATTGCCACCCCCACCAGATTTAGCAAAAATAGAGTCAAAGATAATATCCTCCATTGGATACTTATTAACAGCCACCACCAAAAGTACAAGTCAGATACATTACCTGATGATCTAAGTGATCACTGTCTTACCTATATTATTAGGCTCAAAGCCAACATTCCCAACCAGCCCACCTACAAAACTATAAGAAACGTCAGGAACTTTAACCTTGACAACTTCCAAAAAGAACTCAAAGCATGTAATTGGAATGTCTTGAAATGACTCCCATTACAAGAAGCAGTTGAGTACTTCAATACCAAATTTCTGGCTATCCTTAACCACCATGCTCCTACCCGTACCATCCGTGTAAAAGCCACAGCTGCACTGTGGCTATCTAAAGAAACAAAAAGCAAAATTAAACTAAGAAACAATGCCTGGGCCAGGTGGCATGTTACCAAAGCCCCTATGGACCAAGTAAGATATTGGCAGCTAAGGAACCAGATCAAAAAATCTGTCATTCTAGACAAAAAAATCACTACACCCTCCTACAACAAAAATATGAGCTAAAACCTCTTCTGGGCTGATATTAACAATCTTCTCCACCCAGGCTGTTCTGCCACTCCTACCCCATTAACTGCCCTTGATAAATCCCCTGTTGAAATTGCACACAGCTTCAACTCCTTCTTTACAGAAACTATCCAGTCTCTAGCTACCCATCTCACTCCATCAGACACAAACACCAGCTCTGGCACATCTAGCCTTAATCCACCCAGCACCCAAACCACCTTTACCTTTCAAACCATACCTACCAACCTGATCCGGACCTTACTCAAAAAGCTAAAACCTACTACTCTAGCTGCAGACCACCTCCCAGCTGAATATCTTCAAAAAGCAGCTGATGCCATTAGCACTTCCCATTTTTATTCTGATCAACACATCCATCTTGGAAGGATCCATCCCAGCAATATGGAAAATAACACGTTATACCTCTCCTTAAAGGGGGAAGTTCTACAGAATTATCTAACTTTAGACCTATAGCCATTCTTTCACCACTAGCTAAAATCATGGAAAGATGCATACACAAACAAATCATGCATTTTCTTATTCAAAACGGAAAGCTTGCCGACTCTCAGCATGGCTTTAGTCCATTCCACAGTACCACCATGGCTCTTCTATCTTTCTCTAATGTCATCAGTCTTCATCGTAACAACAGCAAACTATCTTCCGCACTCTACATAGATCTCTCAAAAGCTTTCGATATGGTCAACCATCAGCTACTGCTCAATACCCTGCAAACCATCGGCTTAGACCAACACGCGATACAATGATTTCACTCCTACGTAAAAGGTAGACAGCAGGCTGTCTTATGGCAGAGCAAGCTCTCATCCCAACTTCCTCTAACCCTAGGTGTCCCACAAGGGTCCATACTAGGTCCCCTTTTTTTCTCTCTCTTTATCAATGATCTGCACACCACCATACCAGGAGCTACCTGCATCCAATATGCAGATGATTCAATGCTAATATGCTCCACCTCCTCTCCTACAGAACTTCTAACCCTCACCCAGACCCTTTCAGCATGGTAAAAACATGGCTAGCTAATCGCCGCCTGCTTCTAAATCCTAACAAAACCAAGCTACTACTTTTCTCCCCTAACTGTAGAATTCCTCCTCCTTCCTTCAACATCAAATCTAGCAATGACACTATTATCTCCCCTGATGACCATACAAAGTTTGTAGGCGTAATAATAGTCAACAACCTTAAATTTGATAAACATGTCAATCACACTATTAAGTCCATCAACAAAAAACTTGGCTCCCTGTACAGAGCCAAACCTTTCCTCACCCCCCTAGCAAGATCACACCTCCTCTCTACCCTTATGTATGCCTCCCCTGTACTCACCAACCTATCTAAAACCAATCTCAACAAATTATCTGGATGTTACAATCATATAGCCAGATTCGCTACAGGCATGGCCTTTAGGACCCACCATTGCCAGAACCTCAAAGCACTGGGATGGCTAGAGCATCCTACCCTTCTACAATTCAACCAGCTTATAGTAGCGCATAAAATACTCCATCAACCTGATAACACCCCTGCCCTCAAAAATATTCTCACCCCTCATAGTGCCCCCAGGCCATTACGCTCAGCTGATAAACTAATGATACTGACCCAAAAATCCAACAACTCTGCAGGCGATACTATATTTGCTAACTCAACCGGTAAAATCTGGAATCTACTCCCTACTACCATTACCAAGGAAACCTCACTACCCCTATTTAAAAGAGAACTCAAAAAATACCTCACATCTCATTGGCTGTGCTCTTGTTCTAAACCTGACTAACAAGTAAGCTAATACATGTCTTGCTACCCAACCTGCTGTTTATCCAAGTATCTATGCCTCATAGCATTTGAATGTCTAAGCATTGTGAATTATGAGATCTGATTGTATTCTATGTTCACATTTTCTGATACGTCTTTGCCAATCAGCTGCAAGTCTGCACATTGTGTATATTGATATCTGCCTGTATTCTTTGTCTATATTTTTCTAAACATGTCTGCCTGAGTTTATCACTCAGTGATGTATGTACTATCTCTTTTTTGGTATGTGGAGCTTTTCTCCCCAGGCCTCCGCTGAAAATGGACATATATCCAGTCGGACTATCCCAGTCAACACATGTAAAATAAAATAAATAATAAATAAATAAATACATTTTAACAGTGTGTCATAGATGAGCTTTTACCATAGATTATGCATTCTATACTTTATTACTATGGCATTTTTTTCACATGTCCTACATGCCCCACCAGTCTGCTACTGTGCCCTATTGTGCCCATCATGAAAATGAACTGGGAGCTGCCACTGCTGTCTCTCTTACACCCAGACAGACAGACACACACACACACACACACACACACAGCACTCTGGCAACACCCAGCCCCTTTTAGAGGACCAGGTCATGATGCTATAGCAGTCTTGACCAACATGGAGGTTCTGACTCACAGCAGCAAAACAAAAACTGCAACAGCTTTTAATGAATATCTAAATAACAGGAAAAACTTGATCACGATTATTTTTTGGAATGTTTTCAGCAATGAATTCTTTACACATAATTATTGTCTAAACTGATATCCCTAGTGATAACATTTAAATGGGGTCAGAAGCCTCGCCCAACAATCCCTTAACATCAAGAAATATTCTATAAGGCAATCACTTTTCCTAATAGACAGTGAGAAAACAAAAGTGTTGATAAAAATATGAAGATCTATTTACATTGTTTTTCTGACATTAACACTGCAGGTTATACCGTCAGCTCGCAATATATGCTTACTTATATATTTAAAATACTGTAAAATCTCTGCTTCTGCCACACTTGTTTCTTTACAGGTCATTACTAAGTATGGTTTTCTGACTTTCAGCTTGGTGCAAATTTGGATCATAACCATCACCAGGCATTAGCTGATTATCACCTTCAGCGACCACAACTCTTCAAAATTAGGAAGTCTATATTTTTTTCTGTATCCCTTTTCTCCCTCTACACGCCAGTCACCCCCCCCCCCCACCACCACCACACATGTGCAGTGGCCCACTTGTTCCATTTCAGTGTGGGATAATCCTACAGATTAACCAGAGCTGGAGCCTGTACAGGTGGAGTGCGATTGGGGGGGGGGGGGTCACCTGGGCAGACAGGAGAGCAGCATGTTAGTATGTGCCTACAACCTTAGAGAACAGTATGTGCCTACAACCTTACAGAGAGCATGTTAGTATGTGCCTACAACCTTACAGAGAACATGTTAGTATATGGCTACAACCTTACAGAGAGCTGTCTCAAAAGTGAAGAGTTACAGACGAAAACAGAAATAATGGGTACAAGAGGCATGTAGAAGAGAGGTACAGTTTAGAGTGGTAAAAACCTGTCATATTTTTATGGATTTCTTTAGGTACTCCATGTTCTTTCTATCTCCTGAAATATGCTGGTTGATTGCGTTTATCAAAATAACCATACTTACTCTTAACTTTGTTGGTGGAATCATGACTGGAAAGTGTCCATGGGCCAGCCCAACTCCCCAGGTAAAGTACAGTTCTGTAAGTTGCACTTACCATAACAGTAGATTTTCAAATTCCTCACTGCTGCAGTAGCCTTTGGCTAGTTGAGTTGTATCCTGTCATGGATTCAACAACTGGCCAGTCTTCAAAAAGCTCTGGCTCCCACCCACACTTACACTCTCACTGCTGATTGGCTAGCCCCTTGCAGGGAAATCAGCAGGCAGAGTATAGACAACTTCAGGACTTTCTTGCCCAAACAAAAAGAGAAAGTTTACTTATCTTGAAACCACAAAAAGATATAAGCATATAACTTTTTATTCCAACAACTAACTATATGCAGGAAGGGGGATGGAGAGTGGCTATGTTGGCGATATTGTAGTTTACTGGCTCATCCTCAATTTTGCGCAGGAGTGGGCATGGCGCGGATGATTGACAAACAAACCTGCATATGAAATGAGGCAAGATTAGCATGCCATTCATATTAGCCAGTGGCATCGTGCATACAATGATTGTGTTAACCATGGCTCTGACTCCGGAAAGCCTTTAAAAGAAATGTAATGTGGCATAATCACCTCGCAAGTGCAGTTGTTTAGAAACACAATAAAAACACGTTTAAGTTTCAGAATCAGTTAAGTCCAAGTCATTAAAAAGGGGAGAAGGGGAAAAAATATCACTCTGACCACATAAAATTACTACCTCAAAACTTATTGAAATCCAACTGTTAGACTACAAGCAAACTGGACTATAACCTGCCACAAGACAGTACTCTCTGCCAAGCTTAATTCTCCAGAAATGGCACTAAACACCACCAAAATCAATATGATAAAAATATGAAGGCCAGAAAATCGCCACAATACAGATGATAGTTCTTCAGTATAATTGAGGAGCCAGAGCAGCTACCAATCCCAGCTGTAAATAAAAAAGGAACCTCAAACAAATTAAGTTATCTAAGAGTAATAAAAAACAAAAAAAGACAAGTTTTATGCTCTTACGAGGCCATATTTCAGACCTTTAATACAACACATTAATTCACTTTTAGCTTAATCTCTTTATACCCTCTGCATACTGAAAATGACATCTATGTGCTAAGAAACTTTTTACTGTTACTACGTCTATCTGTACATCTGTCAAAAGTACTGTTTGCCTTGGCACCAAGTAATAAGGAACCACCCACATTAATAAAAAAAACTACAAGATTCTGTGCATCACAGGCTACAGTACTGCAAGACAGGTTATAGGAAAGGTGAACGAGGTCTTCAGGAAAACAAGAAAACAAGAAAAGTAAGTAAACAAGCCAGCAGATTGATCAATTACTTCAGCCATTACAATTGCTTACTTAACTTGATACTGTCATGATTGTTAAAAGCAAAATGTAATACTTTCTTAACACAAGTAAAAGCTGTCCGAAAACAGAAAGGGATCTAACTGTAAATGGATTTTCACCAATTTTGTTATAACAGTCGCACAGCAGACATGCATATCAAAGCTATCACCCAATGAACGTACCTCATTTGGGGTCTTAAAAAGTTCCTGTTTCCTGTTATCAAAGCTGCTGCCAATTGTATGCAAGTATTCTGTATGCAAACTTTTATACGTATATATCATTTATTGCATGAAAAATACCAAATGCGGTGTATTTTACTGTTACTTACTTGTATACACTAAACTCATTCATTGCAATATATAATACATATTCATCAATGTTCCAGGAAGTATGGTTGAATATTCAATATTTTACAATGACGTACAACGCCTCGGGCGGGGTTTGGGTGGTGCTTGCTACTGCACATCTGGTGAGCCAGTAAACTACAATATCGCCGCTATGTCTACTGTAACAGTGAGGAAATCAAACAACTACTGATATGGTAAGTGCAACTTACGCAACTGTACTGTGTCCATCATTCTCACTGCTGCAGTAGATTTTGGCTATTTGGGGTGATTATCAAAGCTTATCCAACATGGGAGGAGAAAGGATAGGAACCCATGAGCCCATAGAGAACATTGCAAGTGAAGCCAGTCCTGGACCTTGAAAATGAATCTAGTATGTAATGCTTTGTAAAAGTATGTACAGAGGACCATGTCATTGCTTCTAGAAGCCGGACCTTTCTAATATGCCATCACAGAAAACGAGCCTCAATTAGGATGTATCGTAGTTTTTCATGGAGATGTTTTACCATGCTGGGAGTAAAAAAAAAAAAGATATATTAAGGAACAGCCGACTGGAATTGTCTGAATTGACACAGGTTTTCTATCTCATGCTAGGAATTCTACAGCTGTATAGCTTCCTTAAAGGACTTAGTACTGATAAGATAATACTAGAGTTGTAAAAGCATGACCTGAGTACGTATAATTTATTCTCCCTCTGATTCAAATTCTGAAAGAACTAAGTGAGGTAGATGGCTAGATTCAAGGAAGGGTGGCACAGTGGTGCAGCGGTTAGCATTGTCACCTCACAGCAAGAGGTTCTCTGGTTTGATTCTCAGCTGGGGTGCCTTTCTGTGTGGAGTCTGCATGTCCTCCCTGTGTTCGTGTGGGTTTCCTCCAGGTGCTGTGGTTTCCTCCCACACTCCCAAGACATGCTGCAGGTGGCTTGGACATTCTAAATTGACCTTAGATGTGAGTGTGTACATTTGTGCTTTCTGAGGAAGGTTGTGTGCCGGGCTGGCAACTTGACACTGTAAAACTCTACTGTCACTTATTCTGAGGACCAATGATCCAGTGTTGTGACCCCTAATGGGAGCAGCTGAAAGGAGAAGAAGAAGACGGCTAGAGTCAAGGTACAATCTGAAAGAAGTAAGGGCATATATGGGGGATTTTTTTCTACCAACAATATGCTGGCAACTCACATTAATCTGTGGTGTTAGTAACATAATTACTCCACAACACCTCACTCTCATTTTTATCAGTTGAAAGCTAGATCAATAACTCCCAGCTTCTACTCAATCCAAAAAAGAGTTGCTGCTATTCCTCCCAAAAGCCTTTACACACCTCAAACAAAATTTCTCAATAACACAGTCTGATAACACTCCTATAGCAAGCTACTAGGCATGACAACTGATGATAACCTGAAATCTGTCCCACATTTGCAACAGGCTATCAAAAAACTCACCAAAAATTTGGAGCACTCTATTGAACATAAAGCTACTTAACTGATTCATCCAGATAACTCCTGGCCTCTCTACACTCATACTCCCCACTTTACTATATGGTTCTCCAATACTGCTTAACCTTCAAGCTTCCATCCAAAATAAACTAAACCAGTGCTATAATAAAATAGCAAAATTTCCCACTTACTCATCCAACATAACCCATCACTGCTTAGCCCAAAAAAAGCTTGATTGTCTTGAATTACCCTAGTGACTCAGTTACCCACAACTGCTCCTAGTCCACAAATTAATATACATACCAGAACAGGGCAACCCCCTGCTAGACTTATTACATACATACACGCCTTCTAGGCTATTTTGAACTGGAAACAAAATGCTCCTCACTACCTGCAAACCACACCTGTCAGCAGGAGCCACTCTCTAGTCCAGCTACACAGCACACTTCTGGAAATCTATCCCTCTTAAACATGCTAGCAACCTTTCTAATTTAAAACCAATCTAAAAAATATTTGACACCTGGAACTGTACATGCACAACCCTCAAAACAGGTGCTTCACCACCTACTCATTATAATTATGCCTTTTCTCTGTCTCTCTATATTCACTCACACCTCCATAACTTACCAGGTAGTAATGGCCTAACATCATAAGAAGCTTTCAATTTAATGATACTGTACTGCTAATGTATGCTCTTCTACCTCTTCAGCCAACACTTACTACTATTTGTTTTCCTCTCTCATGTCCTTCCATAACATTTTCATCTTTCTAATCACAACTCTGTCTCCATGCCCTTAATTTTCTCTCCTGCTCATTACTCCCCCTCATCTCATGCTATTCCTCTATCTATTTTGGCAGCAGAATACTATATTATTTACAGATCCATAAATTATTAGGAATACAGTCGATATTTTTAATAACTATTTATTAGTTTGCTTGACATAGGCTATCTACTTTTGCACTGTGTCTTGCTACTTGCAGTATATATTGTATTCTTTTATCTGTTGTGGGAATTTTCTCCCCTTGTATATAATTAATTGCTACTGTAAAATGTTTTTTTATGTGTTTTTTGTTGAGATTTTCACCCCAACCTATTGTAAAATATTTAATCTGTTGTGGGACTTTCACCCAATGTATACAGTTGCTCAACTACTGTTTAAATATTTTTTAATCTGTTCTGGAGCTTTTGTCCCTAGGCCTCTGCTGAAAATCAGCCATTGGCTCAGATACAAAATAAATAAATAAATAAATAAATAAATAAATAAATAATAATCAAATCCATCCAGAATAGCTGATTCCAATGTAGACAAAAATAAGTTTCCCAGTAAAAAATAAAGATCCCAATTAAGTGTCACTTGAATAAGGTAAGGCCTTGCATATCAACAGAAAAACCTCTTTGTAGAACCGCTTGAGCAAAATCTGAAATGAAGAGGAGGATCCATAGGCAGACATGCTGAAATGGCTGATAAATGTCCCTTGCCAATGGAGTAAACAGGACATAAGACAGTAACTCACACAATTTGTTTGGAGAAGGTTTTTCTGTACTCTAGTGGCAGGACTGTGCAGTTAGAACTTGTCTGATTGAAGACTGCTGGAACAGGGCTCAGTTTTGAGCTTTTTAACTGGTTAATTGGGTAAAGTGTTGTTTTTATTGTATCTGCTCTATTTTCTGAAAAAAAAAAAATATATATATATATATATATATATATATATATACTTGTTTCCCGCCTTTCTGAACTAGTATAGTCCAGTTTTCAGGTTATTGCTGAATCCAGGGCTGTGTTACAAGTTTCTGTGTTGCCCATACCTTACTTGGATAGAAGGAAGTTTCTCTGTTCACCTGTGAGAGAGGGGAGCTTTGAGCAGCCTATCTGTCCCTGGAGGAGTAGTTTCAGCCCAGAAGTTAGTAGTTTATTGGCCATTTTGGGCTAATTTCTATCTCTTTCACTTCCCTGCTATAAAAACCGCATTTGCGCAGCTTTTGCACTTTTATTTCGCTCAGCAAGTGCCTTCCAGGTGTTCTGCAGAGTCTACAGCAGCAGAGAGACAAAAGAGTGACTTTGGAGTGATTAAGTATAATTTTTCTGCTTTTCTTGCTGTCTTAATTAATTCTGCCTAAAACACCATTTTTTTTAGCGAATCTGTGATTTAAAAAGTTTGTTATTGCTACATATTGTACTTATTTGCTGCCTGCACTTGAATTAAGTCATTTTTGTGTTTAAATAATCTGTTTAACTGTTGTAGGCTACAGACTAAAGTGTGATGGCCTTTTCTGTGCATTTAAAGTGTTGTTTAGATTGTATCTACTCTATTTTCTGAAAAAAAAACCCAACAAAAAATATATATACTTGTTACCCGCCTTTCTGAACTAGTATAGTCCAGTTTTCAGGTTATTGCTGAATCCAGGGCTGAGTTACAAGTTTTTGTGTTGCCCATACCTTACTTGGATATAAGGAAGTTTCTCTGTTCACCTGTGACAGAGGGGAGCTTTGAGCAGCCTATCTGTCCCTGGAGGAGTGGTTTCAGCTAAGAAGTTAGTAGTTTATCGGCCATTTTGGGCTAATTTCTATCTCTTTCACTTCCCTGCTATAAAAAATGCATTTGTGCGGTTTTGTGCACCGGGCAGTGCCGTTTAGCTAGAGTTAAACTATTCTCAGCTCCACGAAGTCTACTCTTCAATTTTTCCCTTGGAACTAGACAAACCTTCAACTTTAGCATTCAAACCATTCATTTCACAGTCAAGCACTTGCTTAAAACTCATAGCAAGCACTAATTAACCTTAGCACTAGACCCCCCCCCATACTGTCCAGAAGGACAAGGCTCTCTATTCGTCCCCACCAGCATATCAGAAAAACAGCTTACTCTACCTATTCAGGCATGTCCAAAGAGCAGTTTCCGGTGTACTCTCCAGTCCAACTGGTGAATCTGGGCATTTTGAGGCAATGTTACAACTGCCTCATGTACACAAACAATCCTCTCCTCCTACCACCAAACACTAATATATGCGAGAGATGCAATTATACAGCCAAACTGGAGGCAAAGCTCTCTCAACCCAAGACTGGAACTGACAGTCAAGAGGAGAAGGGTAATACTTGCAACACACCATCAGTCTCACATAGACCTAATAAACCAACACCGGCAAATAACACACATGACTACATGAAAACATAATCAGAGGCTCTAAAAAAAAAAAAAGACCTCCAAAGCAGACATCCAAGCAACCTCCACACCCCATCACCAACCATGAAACACATACTTCACATAATCAGTGTGCCACGCAATCACAGCCGTTAACGCAAAATAACATACCCAACACACTAGTAATAGGTGACTCTATAGTCAGGCACACTGATGTCCCACTAACTAGGCTGGACAAGGAGAAGGTTACAGTTAGCTGCCTGTCAGGTGCCAGGATCTGCCACATAACACAAGCACTCAGGTCACTCCAGAACAAGTACAAATACAACTCTGTCATTATCCATGTTGGTGTGAATGACCTGAGACGTATCTCCATGGACTACATGAAAAGAGACATGGAAGAGCTCTCTGATCATGTAGCCCAGGCTGGTATGACCCTGACCCTGAGTAGCATCCTGCCCTCACCAAGAATGATGCCACAGTATAAAGAAAAAATGATCAATTTCAACAATTGGCTAAGTTTCCGGTGTCATTCAAAGGGGATCCAGTATCTGTCCACCTGGGATGACATGCTCGACAAGCCACATTGCTTCGCAAGAGATGGCTTGCACCTGTCACCCTTAGGCTTTTGAATACTGGCCAAGGCTCTTGCTGTACCCATAGTGCCTTTTTTAGGAAAGGCTCAAAAGACAACCCCACCACCATAAATAGCACAAGTAACCAAAAACTGAGGGTAATGCTACTCAACGCCAGAAGTATAAACCTCAAAATGCATGCCCTCAAGGCACTCCTTAGTATGGAGAACATTGACATCTGTGCAGTAACAGAAACCTGGTTTAAGGCTCCTGAGAGCACCTCAGCACTACTAGGCAATAACTCATACCATACCTTTCGGCCACAGCACCAGGACCGAAACACAAAAGGCGGGGGTGTATCCATATTCATCAAGCATACCCACACCTCCAGGTTATTGGTGCAGCACAATGCATCAGAGATCATCCATGTGCAATTAATAATGGGAAAAACTGCAATCCAAATTGTAGCTTGCTATAGATCACCCACCATGGCCCAGGACCCCCATTCCACATTTTTGGAGACACTGGGAAATATGAAGGTCCTACCAAACACCCTAATACTGGGTGATTTCAATTACCCAAACATAAACTGGGAGAACTACTCAAGTATTAACTCCCTTGCCCAACGCTTCCTAGAATTTATAAACCCAAACACCCTGGATCAACTGGTCAACACCCCCACCAGAGGGAACAACATATTGGACCTGGTCATCACCAACAGCAGAGGTCAACCCCTCGCTGGTTAGATCAGACCATAGACTAATCACTCTAGATATCCACATTCTGCCCCCACCCCCAATCAAGGAAACCACCATGAAAAACCTTTCAAAAGCAAAGTTCACGTTACTTAAGACCGAGGTGGAAAGGTTCACAGCCCCCATGCTAAAGGACAATGCTGTCCAAGCTGCTGAAACCTTTACAAAGGCACTCTATGAGCATCTGCAAGAATGCATGGATCATGCTATCCCAAGTAAAACCAAGACTCACTCCTCCAAGAAAAGGAAACCAGTCTTGTGGACCCCTGCCATAAACAAGCTATACAACAGAAGGAGAAAACTAGTACAGAAAACAGTAAAATCCCAAGAAGGAAAGACATCCCTGATCAGTATCGGTAAGAAACTACGATCCCTCATTAAATCATCCAAGGCTAGTTTCGAAAGAAAAATTGCCAATGACTCCAAAGATAACCACAAAGCATTCTTTAGCTATGTCAAGAACCTAAGTGGAAACTCTCAGATCTGCTCTGAGTTAGTGCAGAATGGCACAAAATACACTGAACTGACTGATATTGCCAACATTCTCGCAGACAGGTTTAGTGCAAACTTCACCCCCCTCTCACCCCCTAAAGGGCCCATAACCATACCAGAAGAATGTAGGGCCCCATCAATCACCGACTCACAGGTTAAAACAGCCCTATCCAAAGCCAAAAACATAGCTTCAATGGGACAGGACGGTGTCCCAGGCTATGTCTTACAAGAGCTCCAAAACACATTGTTCAAAGTCAGCCTCTCTACAGACTATGTACCCACAGAGTAGCACACAGCAACAATTATCCCACTCCACAAAGGTGGAACCACAACGGACGCTGGGAACTATTACCCTATAAGCCTGACTAGCCTAGTCTGCAAGGCTATGGAACGCATCATCATGGAACTCATTAACAGAGACATTGGGAGCCTCCAAACATTGGACCCTACCCAGTTTGGCTTTGTTAAAGGCAGATCATGCCTCCTAAACCTGGTGGACTTCTTTGAGACAGTTACCAAGGCATTAGATGAGGGAAAGGAGGTCCACACAGCCTACCTAGACCTCGCAAAGGCTTTCAACACCATTCCCCATTCTAGTATTATAGACAAGCTCACCAGCTTGAACATAAACCCCTACGTCACGAGATGGGTTACCAACTCATGGATAGACCCCACATGGTGAGAGTTGCAGGCTCTACGTCAGACTCTAAGCCGGTTATAATTGGCGTCCCCCGGGGCTCAGTCCTAGGACCCCTCCTGTTCAGTATATATTTCTCAGAGGTACAGGCAAGCATAGGAGGACTATGGCTGACCAAGCTCACAGGCAACTGCAAACTAGGGGCCATAATTGATTCTTCGGCTGATACAGACACCCTCCAGATGGGTCTCACTGAGACGGATACCTGGTGTCAAAATCATGGCCTCAAGCTAAATGCCAAAAAGTGCATAGTCATCCCCTTTGGCAAAAACAAAGTACCCGTGAACTACCACATAGGTGGTAGTCCCCTAAATACAGAAAATGTAATAAGGGATCTGGGGACTCAAGTAGATAGTAATCTCTCCTTTGATAATCATATTGCCAAGGTGGTTAGAAAATCCTTCTATGTGGCCCACCTAATCACAAAAGGGTTCGCATCTAGAACAAAAGAGGTTATTGTGCCTCTCTACTCATCACTCATTAGACCCATCATAGAATACAACGCCCCATTTGGGATGTACCTTACAAGTCACCTGCAACAGCTGGAAAGACCACAAAAGTACCTCACCAAGAGGATTACTGGCCTCAAACAGATGCCCTATGCAGCCCAGCTTAAGAAACTCCAGCTGTACTCGGTTGCATACCGCTTACTCAGAGGTGATCTCTGCCTGACTTACAAGGCCATGTCCAACCCAGAATTGATGGACATGCCTTCTAAAAAAAAAACAAATCCCGGAGAGCCACACGCTCTAGAGATATAAACCTCACCACAACGATAAATAGGACATGCTGGAGGGATGGATTCCTATCCTAGAGACTCCCCATGCTTTGGAACAGGATTCCAATATACATCAGGCAGAGCCCCTCACTAACACTCTTCAAGAGAAACCTTGACAGGTGGATGGGAAACAGAAAATTTACCTCAGGGATCACTGCAGTGGCTCTGCTGGACAGTGGCACAGGGAACTAATGGCTCTGCTGGACAGAGGAACAGGGAACTAATCTAAAGGGGTGGTGAAAGCCAACACATTCTGGCTAGGCTTATAAATGCGCTTGGGCAGATAGCCTAGTACTTACCTATGAACCTAAATGTTTGAGAACCAGACATAATAATCATAGATAGGGGTCTGGTTATAGGTAAGACACCAACTAGAAAATGTTTCCCACTGGTTAACATAAAATTTCCTAGTGGCAGGACTTTTTGCCTACTTAAGTACTTGCTGCATGTCCTCATGAAAAAGTTGCCTAAACAGTATTAGAATTGTATCATATAGGCACTCAGATGATGTTATTTGAGAAAGAGGTGTATCAAACCCCCTCGTCTTGTGTGAGTAGATCCATTTGTGAAGAAACTTGCAGTAATTGCCCCTGGACAGTTTAATAAAAAGGCAGAGCCAATGTTGCCTGGGTCAGAAGGGAGTCACCACAATAATTTTTGGAGAATCTTTCTGAATCTTCAGTATGACCCTGGATATAAGTGGTAAGAGTGGAAATGCATACAAGTACATACCCCACCATGGGAATTCATCTGTTTTCCAAGCCTGCCTGCAGGGATATCTGATACAGAATTTACTTTTTTCTTCTGAAAGAAAGTGAACTGATCTATTTGGGGAGTTCCCCCACAACTGGATCGAATCCCGGAAGACCTTCTCATTCACTTTCCATTTGTAAGGGTCTGTCCAGGTTCTGCTTAGCTTGGCTGCCACCACATTTTTGCTGTGACAGTATATATGATGCCTGGAGGGCTATATAATGCTGTAGATCTAACTCTCAAGCCATCATAGCCAGCCTGAACAGGGGGTACGACTTTGATTCCCCCATGTTTTATGTGCCACATCAGTCTGTTATTGTCTGTAATCAACTGCAATAGTCTTGGGGACCACAGGTAATGAATAGATTATATAGAATGTTTCTTGGCTAATATCTGCTCATCATTTATGTACTTTGGTCTGTCTTAATTGTACAACAGGCCTTGCACCTTTACCGCTGTATAAACTGTTTTCTAAGCAAAAGCTGAGGCATCTTATTGCCTCCACCAAAGCAGTTCTTTCTTGACAAAGCCCAAAACTGGAATCTAAAAACCTCTGAGGATGAGAATGTTTGGTCCACATTTTTTTTTTAAACATTGAGTTTTTCCTCATATAACCTAGCAAGAGGAATCATGAGAATCATAGAAGCCATGAACCCTAGAATCGTTAGAATCCTGAGAGATATTCTCTGGCTGAAGTCTCAGACTGATTGGAGAATATCAAGAAAAATTCCGGATAGAAATTCACCTTTTCCTGTGTTTGGAATGTCCTTGAAGGGATATATCTAGAAGGTGGAGTCAAAGAAGATTTATGAACATTTTTTTGAAGCTCAGATTGGTAAGGAGGAGTAAAGAAATCCATGTTAAGAACTCCTGACATCTGGTAAAAGACTCTGCTAAGATCACTAATTCTAAATAAGGAAAAATGTGAATGCCTTGCAATCTGCAATGAGCTATCCCTGGAGCTAGACATTTTGTAAACACCCTAGAAGCTGCAGCTAACTCAAATGATAATGCACAGAACTGATAATGCAACCCACATACAGGATCTGTGAAATTCTGCAAAGCCCTTGGATATAGAAATATGATGATAAGTATATTTTAGGTCTAATGTTTTCATAAACTCAGAAGAGGAATGACTGGTAAAAGACTGAAAGGCCAATATTTTGAATTTTGGTACTTTCACAAACCAGTTGAGAAAGGAAAGATCTAGAAATGGTCTCCAGGAAAGTTCATTCTTCAAAACCATAAACAGTCTGAAGTAGAGGCTTTCTCCCTTTGGTCTACAGGCACTGGTAGAATAACACTTAGGGTAGGCATGTGTTGAAAAAAAACAAATACTTGTTTGGTTTGGGGGGGGGTTGGGAAGTATTCCCCCAAAAGGAGGAATCTATGTGTATCCAGTGTCAACTGTAACCCTCCTGAACCAGTATTAGCACCCAAGAGTCAGAAACAATCTGTTGCCAAAAGGAAAAGGTTGGAACGTGAGAAGGGACAGGCTTACAGATGTAGGGATAAGGGGGGATGCTGAAATCGTCATTCTGAAGGCACAGTTGGTCCCTTTTTCTGAAAAGATCCCTGTTTTTTATTCATCCCCTTTCTGCCATTTCTTTTTTGTTCACTATTTGCTAGGAGATGGCAGGGCTTGATTATTTTGTCTTTTTTTAAAGGCAGAGAGTTTGTAAGATTTATAACGTGGGGCTTGAAAAATCTTAGTAAGTCCCTGAATTAATTTCCCTATGTCATCAAATTGTTTGATAACTTGAGTAGTAGCAGGGACAAACAAAACCTCCTTGACTAAAGTAGATTTTAAAATCTTTACTTCTTCAGACACCTTTTGAGTATGAACCCAGGCATGTCTTCTCAAAACGGTATCACTAGCAGTGGCCCTAGGCACATCTGCACGATCATACACACCCTTCATAGCATGTTTAGATACCAGACAGGTTAGAAACTGTAGGATTCAAACAGGGCCTACCTTCTGAAGGACGTGTGGCAGAACAATCCTACAAGCTGCTGCTATCAACAACTGACAGAATAGACTGGAAGAAGGAAATTCTCTTATGAAATCTGCTGAATACCTTACCTTCTTGTCTGTGGGGAAGGGTTAGTATTATTAAGTGTTCTGTCTTTTTTGGGGACTGAAGGCTGAAGGTCAGGACTATTGCAGGCAGCATTTTACCACCTCCTCCAAGTGTGGCATAATAGGAGGAATGGGTGTAGCATGGGATAAATCAACTTGCAGCATAGTACCTCTTCTGTTTAGTGGGAAACACCTACTTGTTCCCACTAAAATACATCATTCATCCTGGAACTGGTCTTAGAAAAGGAAAACTCCTCTCATGGAGCTGGAGAGGACAAATTTTCTTCTGATCAAGAGTCTTGGGTTTGAGAATCAAACAAATAAATAGCCTTGTCTGTGTCTTGTGTCAGAATTCTCTGACATATTTTCCTCAGGAATATATTGACCTAGTTAGTCTTTTGGTATGACTTTCTGCTCTCCAGGATAGAAAGCCTGCAATGAACTCCTGGTTAAGGTAAGAAAAATCACCCTTATGAACAGGCAAAATATCTTTAGATGAGCAATATCTACCATTTTGTTTCTTTTTTCTAGGGACATCCCTGGAAGGAGAACAGCTGAAAGATGGTACTTCATCCTGTGAAAGTGTTCTCTTTCCCCAGCCTTTCTGCAACAAACCTTCTGGAGAAACTCCCATACCCAAATAAGATGCTTCTCTCATGCCCAGAATGGACACTGGAACAGTCAGGCAGAATCTGGCTAACCCCTAGTCAATAGTAACAGAAAGGACTGCACCAGTGAAATCCAGCAAAATCAGTAAGCAGTCTGAGGAAGGCAGCTGAAGTTATTTGAGAAAGAGGCATGTAAAACTCATCAGCAGCAAAAGTGTCACTCACCAGCAGAAAAAGTACTGAGCCTGTGGTGTAGGCATGGCCTCCTATTTTGTATTTTGTTTTCCTTTTAGGGTACACTGGGCAAAAAAGCAGCAGGATCTTTGTAAGTGTAAGAATCCGTGCTATAGCTGAGGAAGAAGCTTGATTTTCAGTAAGCACTGCTGGAAAGTTGGTCAGAAGATATGTTGCTAGAGAGTGTTCAAAAGCAGCACATATACTCTTACACTTCTTCACACAATCTCTCAAGATTCAAGTAGTACACAAAAACTCTGTGAGAACTGAAAGTCCCTTTTACAGAATGTGACAACTTGCTTTCATGTCTTATTTTCTCTCAGTGCACTAAGTATACACAAGCACCAAACAAAAAATATATTTCTAGCCCTGAAATACACTTACTGATGCTGAGGTATAACACCTTCAAGCAAAATTTCTCAAGCAGTAAATAATGAAGGTAGGTTGTCACATAGTGTACACATGCACAAAACACTCAAACATGGTTCTAAGTACATAAAATACTTCACAGTCTTTAAACTTGTACACTTCTGTTAAATGTCTCAGAAGTAGTACATTTTACCTCACAAAAACAAACAAAAAATAGTAGTTTCTGACAAGAAACTTCTGATCATACCACTCAAGTGTACCTCATTACGAGGATTATACCTCATTTGGGGTCTTAAAAAGTTCGTGTTCCATGAAGTTACACATTGAAAGTGTCTGTCACACATTCAGTGTTAGGAATTATTTTAACTGATATCCATGGTAAATAGAAATTAATTATATCAGTTCATTAAAAGATCTTTTCATATGTATAACCAGCATATTTTAACCATTCTATTACCTTCCTAGTTGAAGTTGTTAGTAAGCTGTTAGAAGGTGTTCCACATTTTGCCCATTTGTTCTACATTATAGTGTTCCTCATTTTGGAGATGGAAGATTGAGAGCTGTGCTTCTGATATTAATAAAATTTGGGGAATTCAGAAAGAAATTACATCAAAAATATTTAAAAATGCAATCTTTTCTGTTTGGAGGGGTTCCCCTATGGAGACATATCTGCCAGAATGAAGACTGTAACCAGTTGTTTCTCCTGTGAGGCCCCAGAGCTGCTTTCCTTTGAGGTGGCAAGTAAGTTCTGAAATTGTTTACAATTTAACTGCTGATTTCTCTTCATGGGGCTAGCCAATCAGCAGTCAGAATGAAGATGTGGGAGAGAGCCAGAAGTTTTTGAAAACGGGCTGGTTATATCATGGGCAGGATGCAATCTAAATAGCCAAATGCTACTTCAGTAGTGACAATGATGATGATCAAATGATAAACACATAAAGAAGGAACAGTAACTACAGCTATGTGCTTATATCTGTGTATACCTGCATAGCTGGCATTAGGTACCTGCAGAACCCACGGCCGCAGGGGAGTCCCTGATTATCTCCCTGCAAACAAGGGCACCCATGCAGGAGCCACATGATGTCCATCGTGTTTCACTGTTGCAGTCATGACTGTAGGGTTCTCCCCTGCCGGCAGGCAGTCCTCGGTCAGCCAGAATCCCAAAGTCTGGGTCCGGCGTCGGCTGTTCAGCCATGCTCCCTGACGTCAGAGTGCCAGGAGTACAAAGCTGACAGCCGACGCCATGCTCTCCAGTCTTTCTTGCCGTGCAGTGATAGCAGTTCGAAAGTGCCGGTCGGCTGACTTCTGACAATTTTTTCTAAACAAACTTCAGTCCGAAGACTTTCTTCTCCTACTCAAAGCTAAGTACCCCATTGGGGAAACTTTTTTCTTGCTCCAGTCCGATGTCAGAAAAAGTTAATAATCGTATTTCATGTGGGAAGCAAATACCTCATAAGGATTTTCATTCTTACTGTATTCCTTGCTTAGGCCCTGACCACGATGTAGCTAGTTGTCGGTTTTGTGCTAGATTCAATCAACGTACTATTAAACGAAGGTACTATTTTGCATTTCATTACTTCGGTAGGTGTTTTAATTACAAAATGTCGTCGGATACGGTTCCGGCTACCGGAGTTCACAAACGACGCAAGGACAAAGACAGGCCTCCGAGGACCAAATCAGACGATATCGCACAAGCAGAGCCAGCTTCAGGTTCGGCCGTCGTCAGTGAGGCACTTTTGCAGCCCCTGTCATTGGCCATTTCAGAACCGATAGCCGAAATGGACTCCCACGAGGAGCCAACTAGGCCTTTGAATATTCCTGTTGCAGGACCTTCGGACAATGCTCCTTCAGATGGGTCCGGAGCCGCTGTGCAGGTACCGGCTTCTGAAGGGGTTTTCAGGCCTACTCAGCTTCTAATAAAGGCAAAGCCAAAGACAAAGGCAAAGACTCCTTCCAAATCAAAGACTGCAGCCCAGGCCTCTTCTGATCCGGCTCCCAAGTCTCAGAAACAGTTACTTAAGATGGCGGAGGACTTACTTACTATGATTAGGGGTTCACATCCCCCTCCAGATAAAAGGCCAAGGCAGGAAGTTTATTATGGCTCCTCTGATCAGGCTTCTGTTTCTTCAGTTTCTTCTTCTGACCAGGAATATTCTTTCCCTCCTTATGAGGATTCTGATGCTGAGGAATCCATTCCTTCAGCTTCTCCCCCTGAGGATTTCTCTTTTGGGGAAACTTTGCATGAAATGAGGGAACATTTCCACTGGGAAGGACAGGAGTATTCAGAATCTAAGAAAAGACTAAGGGATTTTCTTCTTCTTCCCCAACATAGATCCCTGGCTATTCCTCCTATTTTGGATATTGTGGATGATGCTTTTTCGGAGGCTAACTTAACTCCTGACTCTTTTCCTCCAGCTCCTGTTAAGCCGGACAGATACTATAGGGTTCCTGATTCCCACCAGTTTTTATACAAGAACCCTACTGCTGACCCTGAAACCATTTCTCAGGGTCCTAAGGGCATAAAGGCCGCTTCTGCTAAAAACCCCATTCCCACTGAGAAGTATTCCAGATCTTTAGAAAGATGGGGCAAAAAAGTGTACACTTCTGCTACTTTATCTATTAGGGCTTTAAACTGTCAGTTTCATATGCAGAAATACCAGCAATTTCTCCTGTCTGTTTTAAAACAAAAGCTAACTTCCATTTCCGCCTGTGCAGATGATAAGGAACTACATGACTTAATGCATGCCACTGAACAAGTTGGGAAGCATGGTTTACACTGTGGATTTGATGCCTTGGAGGCTTCTTGTAGGGCTGCTGCCTCTGGCACAGTAATTAGAAGGCATACATGGTTAAAGGAACAAAATTTGCCAGATCAAGTAAAAGCTAAATTATTGGATGCTCCTGTTCAGCATGTTTTGTTTGGATCTAAAGCTGAAGAGGTGATTAAAAAGATGGAGGACAAGGCAAAATCAATGCAAACAGTTAAAGATTTCTTACAAGTACAGCCACCCAGATTTAGTAGGAATTGGCCTACAAAAAATTGGTCCTTTTCCAATTCAGACAGGCCTCAGAGGGGTAGATACAGATGCTCCCGAGGAAGGCCTCAAATGCAAGCCTCTTATAGACCAAGACAGTGGACTGCTTCCACCCCTAGGGGAGGAGAGGACAGGTCACAAGCTCATAGGAAACAGACTCAATGACTCCCTCTGTTGGGCTGCAGGAACTTCTTGCCTGGAAGCCCCTCTCTGAGGAAAACTTTCTCTTTTTTACCTAAATTGGACTCATATAACCCAAGACAAGTGGGTTCTGGATGTAGTTTCAAGAGGTTACAAATTCCATTTTCATACCCTGCCAAGGCCAAGCGGATGGCCAGATCTTCCAAAACATCAGTGGTCAGAGGCCTTAAACCAGGTGGAAGCTCTCTTGGCTATGAAAGCCATAGAACTAGTTCCACTTTCAGATATGGGACAAGGTTTTTACTCAAGGCTCTTTCTAGTCTCCAGGAAGCAAAATTCTTGGAGACCCATTCTGGATCTGTCAGTCTTGAACACTTTTCTAGAGATACCAAAATTCAAGATGCTTACTCTACAGCAGCTACTTCCAATGCTGACCAAAAATGCATGGATGGTAACTTTGGATTTAAAGGAGGCATATTTACACATTCCCATCAGGCAGGAATGCAGAAAATACCTCAGGTTCAAGGCCGGATCGAGGCACTATCAATTCTCTGCGCTGCCCTTTGGATTGTCTACTGCACCCAGGGTCTTCACCAAATGCCTGGCTCCAGTAGTAGCTTATTGCAGACTCAAGGGAATTCAAATTTACCTTTATCTGGACGACTGTCTTATTCAGGCAGACAGCAAGGATGTCTTACTCCAGCATCTAGAGTTTGTTCAGAATCTTCTCAAGTTCCTGGGATTCACTGTAAACATAAAGTCAAATTTGACACCCTCACAACAGATAATTTTTCTGGGCGCTTCTCTAAACACAACAACCCAGATGGCATTTCTGACATATGAAAAACAATTACAGCTGGCCTAAACTTTCAAAACCTTGGCAACTTTAACTCAGCTATCTGCAAGGAGATTCCTGCAGGCTTTGGGTTACATGGCCTCCTGCATCCTTCTTGTACCATATGCAAGACTACATATGAGGAAAATACAGTGGTACCTAAAAGTGTATGGTCTCAGCATTGTCACAGTTTAGACATACTGATCTCCGTCCTGCCTTGTCTTCAAAAGGAATTCCTTTGGTGGTCCAAGGCATGTACTCTAAACAAAGGAAAACCCTTCTGTCTGCCTCCTGCCACTCAGATACTGACCACGGACGCCTCAGATTATGCATGGGGAGCCCATTTACAGGGCAACTGTCTGCAGGGCCTTTGGACAAAGGATCAGAAGCACCTGCATATCAATTTAAAGGAAATGTTAGCCATTCAGAAAGCTCTATTGGCTTTCAGGAATCTTCTACAACCAGGACAGCTACTGATATGGACAGACAACACCACAGTTATGTGGTACATAAACAAGTAAGGGGGATCTCATTCCTATCCTCTTTGCAGACTAGCCATGAATCTATGGAACACAGCTCTAGCTTGCAATCTGGACCTTCAAGCACAGTTTCTACCAGGGAAGCAAAACTTCCTGGCAGACAGTCTGAGCAAAAACCTTTCGGACCCACACGAATGGATGCTGGACACCGAAATATTCAAGATGATTACTGCAGTCTGGGGATGTCCTCACATAGACCTCTTTGCATCCCACCTCAATCATCAACTACAGATTCTTTGCACCAGGACTTTCCATGAACAAGCTTGGAAAGTGGATGCACTATCATTCAGTTGGAGAAACCTCTCGGGATATGCCTTTCCACCTCTTCCTCTTCTTCCATGGGTATTATTAAAGATCAAACAGGACAAGCCCAAGATGATAATCTTGCTGGCCCCAAATTGGCCTCGACAGTTTTGGTACCCAACACTGAAAAACCTTTGTCTGGAGCCCCCTTGGGTTTTACCACAGACTCCGAACCTTCTGTTCCAACACCAGGGTCAGGTTCTACACTCCCATGTCAAAACTCTCAGCCTGGCGGCCTGGTTAATCCAGGGTCTTTGAATCATTCTCTCCTACACAAGCAGGTTATGGATGTCATTTTAGAAGCCAGACGTCCTAGCACTAGAAAATCTTATGCAGGAAAATGGAAAAGATTTTGTTCCTGGATGCAGGCTCAGGATTCTGATCCTCTTATTCCTAACATTCCTCAGATTTTACTTTACCTGGCAGACCTCTTACATAAGGGTCTCTCTTTCTCTTCCATAAAGATACATGCCTCTGCTATTTCTGCTCATTATAATACAGACCCTCCAATCTTTTCCCACCAGCTCAGGAGACAGTTTCTCAGAGGAGCTAAGAACTTAAGGGCCCCTAGATATCCTCCCATTCCTGCTTGGGATCTCAACTATGTTTTGGAAAAGCTCACCTTACCTCCTTTTGAGCCTGCTGCCACATCTGACATCAAGTTTTTATCTTGGAAGACAGCCATCCTGTTAGCTCTGACCTCTGCCAGGAGAGTTTCAGAGTTGCAAGCTCTTATGGCTGTAGAACCTTATATTATTTTTCATCAAGACAGGGTGTCCTTAAGGACTAATCCTACTTTCATGCCTAAGGTGGTTTCCAAAGTGGCTTTAAATCAAACTGTTCACTTGCCAACTTTTTTCCCCACTCCTCAAAATAAAGGGGAAAGGATCTTACATTCCTTGGATGTACACAGACAACTATGTTTTTACCTGGACAGAACCAAGGACATCAGGAAATCAGAGCAATTGTTTGTTTCTTATGCTTCAAGTTCCCAAGGTAAAGCTATTTCAAAACAGACCATTTCTAAATGGATTGCTCATGGAATCAGATTTTGCTATTCACACCATGGAAAGCAAATCCCAGGGAGTATAAGGACTCACTCTACCAGAGCTGCTGCCACTTCAGCTGCCTTCCTCAGGGGAGTTCCTACCAAAGACATTTTGGAAGCTGCAACTTGGAGTTCAGTGCATACTTTTTCCAAGCACTACAATCTACCTCTCTACTCTGGGAAGGCTTTGCTTCTGCAGTTTTGCAGAGCCTTATAGCCACCCCCTCTACTTTATGACCACCTCCCTTTCATTCTGCCTTGGGATTCTACCCTACAGTCATGACTGCAACAGTGAAACACGATGAACATAGTACAGTTGTGTACACTTACCATAAATGTAGATGTTCGAGTGTCTTCACTGTTGCAGTCTGGGTTTCCCTCCCTCCTGTCCCCTCTTATTTTTTCTTTTGTGTGGTTCCTTTTTTCACCCTTCTTCTGAGGTGCATTTGCAAAGGGTATGGGACCTTACTCATTTTGGAATTCCTGACATCTGGGGCAAGAAAAACTGGAGAACATGGCGTCGGCTGTCAGCTTTGTACTCCTGGCGCTCTGACGTCAGGGAGCATGGCTGAACAGCCGACGCCGGACCCAGACTTTGGGATTCTGGCCGACCGAGGACTGCCTGTCGGCAGGGGAGAACCCTACAGTCATGACTGCAACAGTGAAGACACTCAAACATCTACATTTATGGTAAGTGTACACAACTGTACTATTCTGCATCTCCTCTATTTGTTCCTCAGCACCTTGTGGATGTCCGCATGGCTGTGTGATGTCACCACATGATCGCAAACTTTTTTCATTTTTTTTTTTTTTACGTATCTGTGTAAGCTGCACTCAATCAGGTGCACTTCAGTGAAGCAAGGGACCTGATTTTGTTTTGTTTGTTTCCAAGTAATGTTAGTATTTGAGGAGTTCTCTGTGCGAAGCACAGGAGAGTTAATTACAGATGAAACAATATCTGCAGGGCCACACCCTCTGCAATGATACAAGCAGTTCATTTGAGTCAGTAGTGTTGTCTTTCCTGGTTGACAGGGAGGACAATAGAGCTATTTATATGTAGTAAAGTTAATTTAAGGTGCACAGTAGCCGAGCTTTGATGTTAAACAAGGGGAAGTTAAACTGGAGCTTAATAAAAAAGCTTTCTCTTTCACATACCACTGCTGGGCTCGGAGAAATGGAATGAATAGAACAACGGCTACCACAGACAGCAAAAATAAAACAAATTATTTTAACTTATAAAAAGTTATATGCCTTGTATTTTTCACATATTCATGGAATGTTTCTAACTTTAAAGTGTTGTACTCGCATTATAATTTAAGCACAAAGGCCCCATTACTACCCTGACATTAAATGGATTAATGCCTATAATGCACACATTCACATCCATAGTTCACATGTTCATAACCTCATATTAATATTCACATGAATTGCAATAAAAGCATAAACACTGATGTTAGCAGTTCCTAGCTCAGTAGCATTAAATTGGATCATCATCATAGCCTGTCAGTGACCCAGATTAAAGCAATGTGGTGCAGTGTGGTTCCTGGAGACAGAATGATGGTAGAAAGGGAGGTGTACATTTTAAGAAACCTTTTGTGAGCCTGTGCATATACTAAGTATGCCCTCACAAGGACATGGACATTAAAGAAATAACCAAGTGCCTATATAACTACTTTGGGGAGCTTATCACTCACCTGTCAATCTTTGAGGGAACAAATTAGCAGCTTAATTTAAATAACTCTCACCAGTAGTCCAGTGTCAGTGGGGTACAACCCAAAATATCACATAAATCAAAAATGTACTTGGTCTTTTATCCACTTCACTCATAAAATGCCTTTTTCATATCTAAACTTTAAACAGATCTGTATCTCTATATTAAACTGTATATAAATTAATATTTTCCTTGTATTATTGTATGCTCATCTGGACTGTGCCTGTAAATGGTCCACTGTGATATGAGCACTACTCCAATAAACAAATGTGAAATAAGATAAAATTGATGGCAAATTAAGACTGATATATCTGTCACCATGAGAAACAGCAGACAAACTTTCAGACAGTCATAAGATCAATACAGTGTACTCAACTGTTCATATCAGACTGGTGACGTACTTGGTGTTTCGGTGTGGTACAGGAGGAAAAATGTTCTTTACACAACTGCTTATTCTTTGGCTGTAGCTGTGGCTGCCTTTCTAATTCCATGTCTACCTCCTAATGGAATCAAAATGGCTGATCACATCTCTCATTTTAGGCACATTATTATTTTTTCCAGCTTAACTACCAGCTATCCAGGAAGGAGAGAGAGAGAGAGAGCACGTAATTTATGTTATCATCCCACTCTGTCACCGCTCATGGTATTCGTGTAATTTATGTTATCATCCCACTCTTTTACCATTCGTGTTATTTACGTAATTTATGTTATAACCCCACTCTGCTCCCACTCATGGTAGTCACCTTTCTTATGTTTTACTCTTCTCCTCAGTTTGTATCCCAGTCTTCCACATTGCCAATTGTCCTTGTTTTGTCTATCTGTCTGTATCTCTCTTTGTGTTCTACTCAAATTATGTCATCACCTCCCCTGTTGGACTTTGCCCATCGTTTGTGTTTCTTTGCCTGTACTCTCTTTCCTGCCCACACTTTCCCCTTGCTTCCATACCCCTCTACCCTTCTATGAAAAAAAAAAAATGGGCATCTGCTCTTGCTTGCCATCTCCTATACCAGTAGTTTCTTCCTCTTGTCCTTCTGTGTGT
Organism: Protopterus annectens; assembly: GCF_019279795.1. Taxonomy (NCBI): domain Eukaryota; kingdom Metazoa; phylum Chordata; order Ceratodontiformes; family Protopteridae; genus Protopterus; species Protopterus annectens. The sequence continues at coordinate 191,272,523 of NC_056737.1, forward strand.
TCCTCAGCTTGTTCTTCTCCTTTCAAACTCTCCTATACACTTTCTAACTATCCTATACACTGATTTCCTTCCCATTTATAAAAAACAAATTGGTAGGGACTTTGTTGCGGAACCTTTTCCAGGGTTCTCATCTGTGCTCATAAAGGTACATCATTATAAATTTGAAAGTGCATTCTCATAAGCAAACTACATGCATGGTAAGGGGCTCATTAGGTCATGCAACCTGTTATCTCATACTGCCTGACGTTATGCCACATATGGAAGTTTCACTGCTGAATTTCTTAATTACTTACCTTCATTGTGCGTCAGTGTTCATAATTAATTGTTAGTTGATATCAGATAACATTGTACTACTCTGATCACAAGATGTGATCTTAGAGACTGGGCTGGTAATTCTTATCTTCTCTTTGATATTTTTTCAAAGTTGTGGCAACAGCAGTTATTTAAATAAAATATTCAGAATGACACATTATCATGAAACAACTGAACAGAAACTGCTGCAGGTTATGTGGGGGAGTGGAGAGATTGTGTGGTTATTACTTCTTTACTTTTCATCACAGTCAAACCTTAGGAGTGAGCACATGAGATTATTGTAGCTCACATATGGGCTGAGAACAGTGTGGTCATTGTTTCACTTTTCTCACAGACCTCAGAGGTGTACAAAGAAGGTTACTATAGCTTGTGCAGGGGCAGTGTACTGTTTAGGAGCAACAAAGTATAATACATTACTGTAATCATTATTTTTTTCACTTTCCTCACAATTACACTGCAGACATGTATACAGGTAGCTGCTTTTGACAATTTGGTTTGAGAAGTGAGGAGGCATAAACTGTATATTTATGTCAGCAGCCACTTGAAATACATGAATGTGACAATTTGAACCTATGCTTTCATCCCAGTCTAACACCAGAGGGATGCATAGACAGTCTTTTTTGGGAAGTTAGAGAGGCAGACAGTTCCCATATAGGACCTGTGTATCCAGACAACAACAACTGGCTTGTTAGTTTATTGTGAGCTACTATTTTATCATGTTTGAACATTAAGCCTTGGGTACAACTTATGTCTTCCTTAAAAGAAAAAAAAAATATGTTTTTTTTTTTTTTAGGTCACAATTGGATTAAAAGGCTGGGGAAATGCTCTAAAATACACCCCATAACATCTACAACCCTCTGGCTTATTGAGCCCTGGCTTATTTGAGTTATTTCCTAAATGGTTATTAGTGTGCTTACTTGGTCAAGAAAGATGTGTTAAAAGGATGCAAGGTAAGCTAAAGCTGAAAAGCATCACAATTTATTTCCTTAATCATAATTTCTGTTAAGCCATCATTGGATGAAAAGGTTGTGTAAAAAGAAAAAAAACTTTAAAACACACTTCAGAGCATATAGGAAGTTATGGCTTCTTGTAAAAGCTGAAAAGTATGGCAAAATGTGAGAAGAGGAAGAAAAACATAATGTGCATGGTATGGGGAGCAACAGAAGGGGGGAAGACTGGAGTGTGTGTATGTTAGGGGGTGGTTGAAACAGTAGGCCTAGGACACCATTTCACCTAAGTCCAGACTTGTACTTACAGATGCTGCAATGTATCACTGTTGCAACTAAATGTCAGCAACTGTAAATGCCCCTTTGTGAGATGAGCCAAGATGGTGTGGTACATATGCCTGTTGTAATGCAAGAGTATTTTAGCTACAGGTCATTCTGTGCTTACTACTACTAAAAGTTTGCAGCATGAACTAAAAAGTTGCTTAGGCAGGGGGACAGTGACAGGGTGATACGTAGATGGGAAATGCCTAGGGGGCCCCTGACTTGCATCTTCTGGGGGCCCCCAAAAAAGCTAACACTGGCCCTGTGTAGCTGTGAAATTGTTCAGAAAGAAATGTTAGTCCAGGTTGTGTTAAATAATGCTGTAGTACTTTGTTAACTTCAAACAGCAGTTGAATATTATAAAAAAGCAGCTGGCAGTAAAAAAGACTATAACTGGCTACACGAGCCAGTAACATTGGTGGGAAACTTAAATCCTCCTTTCTGAAATAACATACTTCTTATACAAGCTGAAGTTGTCTCCTGCTGGGAACCCATGCTAGACACTTACAGTAAATAGCTAATTAATGCAGGAACTGTATCACCACCCTTCCATGTAGCCCTTTTCTGCTGAGACATTTGCCCGGAATATTTTTATACAACACAAGTTATGCCACTCGTTTCTTCTTCTTGTCACAATTTCTGAACAAATGTAAGTTGTATTAGTTTGCATAGTTCTTTTTTTTTTTTTTTTTTGCACTATCTTGTTTTTCTTTTCATATCCTGCTGACACACAGGCTTCTTGCACCCTGTGACTTCAGTGGCTGAGTGCAACTGTTTATAAAATGTACTCGGATACAACAGTGTCTCTCTGTTTTCTTGGATGTTTTGTAGGTTTCTGTCTGCAAGTATAAAGTATAGTCTGTTACAATCTGTAAAGATTTCTCTTTTCACAGTGTCAGCTATGTACAGCACATACAAAAGAGGTGAACATTTTGTATTTATTTCATATTGTAAAATCAGTATATTTTTTTCTGCTATTTTCTTAATTATTTTGCCCTTTTTCCATGCTGTAGCTTCTTCCTCAGCTACAGCATGGGTTTTTACATAGGTTCTGCTGTTTCTTTGCCCACTGTACCTAAAAAGAAAAAAAATATACAGAATAGGATCCCATGCCTACACCACAGGTTCAGGCCCTTTTTGTGCCCTTGTCTCACTGAGAAAAGCTTCTGAAGTGCAACAACATTCCCAAGTACTGGTTCAGGTAAAGGATTTGAATCAGGGAGGGCACAAACTGCTTGATATATATTTTTTTTTTTTGGGGGGGGGGCTGCCTCCTCCACTGCTGACTCTGAATTTCTTCCCCAACTGAATCTCTTAGAACCAGGTACCATGGCATAAAAGATACCAGGGATGATATTTGTTTTCTTTATGTAGGTGAATAACAATTTGGAAGGGGGCTAACTATCCACATCCCTGTATGGAAACCATGCAGCAATACTCTGTGCGTGTTCCGCCATACTCTTGTGTGTAGGAACACCAAGCATCTTCCCAACCCACCTAACATTATTGTAACACACATAATAGGGGCCTCATCTTGCAGCATATTCTAGAGGGTCCCTTTGCAGTGGCAAAAATCTACACTTTACTCCTCCCAGAAGGAAAGTTGTCATCAGCCATTCTGTTCAACCCCCTTAGCTGACTCTCCTAGTTATCCAACACACACACACACACACACACACACACACACACACACACACTGCACTGATTTTGCTGAGGCTATGAAGGCATAACGATATTATTACACCTAGCCCATTACATAATGTTTTTTGGGTCTACCTCCCAATACTCAAATGTGGTACTGGGGAGGAATGTAGGGAGACCTTAGAGGTAAATGTAAAGCAGTAATGAAATGAACACTATGGCAAAAACTGAAAAACCAATTCTCATACTATGAACCTCTATGCAATCTAAACATGCCAGCACCACAATAACTACTTATTATTAATTTTTTTTTTTTTCTAACACTTAATGCCCTCATGGAGGCAGAAGATGTGACCTTGTTTTCTTGAAAAACTGTATGTTAAGTTGTCAATCTCGCCTTCATTCTTGCTGGATGGGTTCGGAGCCGATCCTCGGCTCCGACTCGGCACTTGCTTTAGCTCGAGAACTCCTTTTACCAGCTCGAGGCAACCCTATATCCCATGATGCAAGGCGGAACTACCTCAGATCTCATTTGCCGCTTAGCGAAAGAGGTCTCCTTTGCCAGCTGAGGTAAGTTTTTTCTTAGTCAAATAAGAAAAAGTGTAGTTAGGGGTTTATTTTTCCCTGTTAGTGTTAGTGTAGTCTGTAATTAGTTACAGCCCACCCTATTCCCTATTTTTCAACCTTTTTATAAACTTTTATAAGTTTTAATCTAAAGTAGTTTAGTCAGGCCTAGTTCCCTTTTGTTATCCCTTCCTGTGTGTTTGTGTAAGGGATTAATTTGTGTGTTTGTGGGGACTGTTTGTGTTCTATCCTCCTAGGATGTCAAAAGAAGGCAAGGTCTCAGGCTTCAAGAAGTGTGACCAGTGCTGTCAGAAAATGTCTCTGACAGACGGTCACACTTCTTGTGTTTATTGCCTGGGGCCTTTGCACCTGCAGGACTCCTGTGCGTTGCGTCATGCTTTTAGCCAGAGAGTCCTGCAGGAAAGGAGGAACAAACTCATCCTCCGAGGTTTACTTAAACCTGAAGGTTCTCCTCCTAAATCAGGGTCAGGAAAACCTCTTAAGCCACTGAAGGCTCAGGCTACAGTGTCCAAGCCTCCTCCGGTGGCTCTGGCTCCATCCGAGCCGATATCGGCTCTGGCTGGAGTCGATACTTCTTCTACTCGAGTAGTGGGTTCGGTGCCGGCTGGCTCCGATACCCTGACTACTGTGGCCTTGTCGGCTCCGGCTGGAGCCGACACTTTATCCAGCATCGGAGCCGAGAAATCCTCGGCTCCATCTGGAGTTCTAGGGACTTCGGCTCTGATGGCTTCGACCCGTAAGAGATCTCGGTCCCCCTCTATTATGAGTATCCACTCGGCTCCGGGATCTCCTCTTTTGTCGGAGCAGAGCCATCAGAGCCGATCTTCGAGATCTTCCAGGCTGTCTGACCATGACTTGGAGAGGGTGGTAAGCAGGCTGTTGAAGTCTCAGGCACTGGCCCAAATGCTCCATAGCCCATCTCAACAGACTTCGGCTATAGCCCCAATTCTTGAACTTCCTCCTCCGACTCTACACCAGAGTTCGGAGCCGGAGCTTCTTGGGACAGCGACTGTTTCGATGCCGGAGCCGATACATCCTTCGGCTCCATCGTCCTCGGCTCCGATCTCCTCCTTGAGACCTTCCTTGGAGGGATCCGGTCGTCGGGTTTCCACTGTCGGCTCCGAGGGGGCTAGTGGCATCGGACCCTTGTCCGACCCCGCTCTCCCTCTCGGGGCTTCGGCTTTGGTAAGCTCGGCGCCGACATCGGCCTCGGAGTCTTCTCTCTCCCTGGAGCCGACCATTCCTGTCTCTTCGGAGCGGGTATGTTCTGGTCTCCCGGGGAGAGGAGCCTTTGAGGTGATGAGGAGTGTCCTGGCCTCTGAGCCTGGTCAACGGTCCATCCCTCTAGCTCCTCCCTCATCAGTGCCTGCAGATGCCTCTTGCCAGCCTCTTGCTCTCAGGCCCAGGGATCCATCGCCCCAGGTTTCCCCACTGGGAATTTCCTCCTCTTCCGAGGTTTCTCCTGACCCTGCAGGGGAACCCCCTCGGAAGAGGACGTGTAAGAGGAAACACACAGACTCCCCTGAGTCTACTACATCTGATACCGACTTAGATTAGTCGGAGGGTTCCCCACGGTCCCCCTCTGAGGATGTCTCCTTTTCAGACATCCTTGATCTCCTCAAACAGAGGGGGAATTGGCCCTCCATTGACCCCTCCGAGGATGAGTCGGTATACCTGGAGGCTTTTGGATCCCGACCCTCCACCTCCTGGGTGTCTCCGCCTTTCGACCCACTCATGCAGGTAGTGGCTCGGAAGGCGTGGGCGGCTCCAGATTCTGTGGAACCTGTCCCCAGAAGACCATCCAAGTTCATTACGGCCCGTCGGATAAACAGTTCCTTTCCAAAGGTGTCTCTGTGGATGCTATGGTGGTGGCGGCCACTAAGAAGGAACTGGCGGATCCTTCAGTACCTGTCCATCCTCCTAACAAGGACTCTAGGACTATGGACAGGTATGGAAAGCGGATGTTTTCTTCAGCGACCTTTGCTATGCGTTCGCTGAATTACCTTTGTCACTTCACCAGGCTTCAGCGAGATATTCTCAAGGAACTGGGTGAAGTAGTCCAGGATCCTTCTGCTGCTGGGGCTCAGGAAAAGATTGCCTCACAGCTTGCTATCCTGAATTCCATATCTAACTCCTCCATGCGGCTCATATCTTATGCGGCCGATGGAGCGAGCAGGGCCGCAGGCACAGGAGTTGCTCTTAGACGCCAAGCCTGGATGCAGCTGTGTAATTTTGCGGACCCCTTTAAGGCGTCCTTCACTAATACCCCCTTTGATGGTTCGGCTTTGTTCGGACCTCAAGTGAAGGATACCTTGACCAGGTGTGAGCAGGACGGTAAGACTCTTTCTGCCGTTGGAGTCCAATTTTCCACTCCTTCTAGACCATATCCCAAGGGTCAGAAAGGGGGGAAGATGTGGTTCCGTAAAGCCCAAGGAGCTACACCGGACACACGTGGTCAGTTTACCCCCAGAGGCAGAGGGGGTAACAATAATAGGCACCGCCCTAGAGGCGGGGGGGTCCTCAGAACCAGGGCAACAGGGAGTCTCTTCCTGAGAAGCCCTTTCAGCATCCCTGAGGTGTTGCCCGACTGTCCACCCTTGGAGGCAGTCGGGGGAAGGATTTCACTGTACCCAGTAGCCTGGCAATCCCTATCCCAAGAGAAGTGGGTACAGTCGATTATATCCGAGGGTTACAAGATCCCCTTCGTAAGGTTTCCCGTACCTCTACAATCCCTTCCAGACATCTCACCCGGTCAAAGGGATTTGGCAAAACAGGAGGTTTCAAAACTCCTAGAAAAAAGAGCCGTCCAGACAGTGCCGGCAGACCAAGTAGGATCCGGCGTCTACTCAAGATTCTTTTTGGTCCCCAAAAGGACGGGAGAGTGGAGACCAATATTAGACCTCAGCAATCTGAACAGATTTGTCAAAAAGGCAAGATTCCGGATGGTCACGCTTCAGTCCATTCTGCCCTTTCTGGGCAAGGACAACTGGATGTGCTCGATAGACCTTCAGGATGCGTACTATCACATAAAGATTCACAGGCGCTCCAGGAGGTTTCTCCACTTTCGGCGAGGGACCAGTCATTACCAATTCAGAGCCCTGCCCTTTAGCCTCACTTCAGCCCCCAGAGTGTTTACCAAATGCATGGCAGTGGTCACAGCTCACCTGAGACGTCTAGGATTCCAGGTGTTTCCTTATTTGGATGACTGGCTCCTCTCCGCCACCACCAAGTGTCAGCTTCTTCAGTCCAGAGACTACACCCTTCAGCTTTGCAAGAATCTGGGAATTTCAGTAAATTTCGTAAAATCTTCTCTGCTGCCTTGCCAATCTATCACCTTTATAGGCGCAGAGTTAAATACCGTCAAAATGTTAGCCAGACTAACAGATCAAAGAATTCTGGACATCCAAAAATTTGTTCGGCTTCTGTTACAAAGCAAAAAGATCAAAGCCAGGTTTGTCCTGAAAGTTCTAGGTCTAATGGCTGCGGCCATTGTTCTTCTACCACTGGCTCGCTTTCACATGCGTCTCCTGCAGTGGATGCTTTTCACGCAGTGGTCGTATCACAATCTTCCGATGAGACACAAGATCTTAGTGACACAGTCGTGCAGGGCTCATCTGGGCTGGTGGATATCTTCCCCTCTTCTTCATCAGGGCCGACCCTTTGTTCCCCCTCCTCCAGTTGCCACAGTCACGGATGCCTCTCTGATCGGGTGGGGGGGGCATTATCAGGGCAGGATGGTCCACGGGACGTGGCAACCCATAGAATACCATCTGCACATAAATGTCCTGGAGATGAGAGCAGTGCTTTTAACGTTGCAAGCCCTCGACGACTTTCTTCCCACGGGGACTATTGCAGTACAGACGGACAACATGTCCGTGGTCTGGTACATCAACAAACAGGGCGGAACCAGGTCCTATCCCTTATGTCGAGAAGCTCTCAGGCTTTGGCAATGGGCGATCTCTTAGCGGTTTCTGATAGCAACGCACATCCCTGGCAGGTCCAACCTATTGGCGGACAGGCTAAGCAGATCTATTCTGATGCCTCACGAGTGGTCTCTCAATCAATCTGTAGTGGATCAGATTTTTCTGAAGTGGGGCACTCCTTGTTGCGATCTTTTCGCTACCCCTCAAAACAACAAGTGCCCAGACTATTTCACTCTATTTCCCCTTCCAGGCCAACCCCTGAGAGACTCTCTAACCCAGGATTGGCCTCGGGGACTTCTTTATGCTTTTCCTCCCTTTCCATTGATTCCACAAGTCATTCAGAAAGCCACCGTTTTGAGAGCCAAATTGATCCTCATTGCTCCTTTTTGGCCTCGACAAATTTGGTTTCCGTCTCTGCATCGTCACCTTCTGGTGCAGCCCTGGCATCTGGACCCAGTTCCGGATCTTTTGATCCACCAGTCGGGTCAGCAGCACTGGGCCATTCATTCTCTCAACCTCACTGCTTGGTTGCTCCACTTCCTTCCCTAGCCAGGCTACCAATGATTTCTGACTCAGTCAGAGACATTATAGTGTCTTCTTTGAAGTCGTCCACTAGGACTATTTATGCTAGCAAGTGGCGACGATTTTCGATTTGGGCAAACTCCAGAAATATTGATCCTTTTACTGCTCCGTACATTCTGTTTTAGATTTCCTAGCGGAGGTTTTTCATTCGGGATCCTCGTCATCTACAGTCAAAGTACAACTGGCTGCTATTTCCAAGTATCATGTTGGCTTGCATGACAATAACATCATGTCTCATAGATTATACAAGGCCTTTTTGAGAGGAGTTTTTCTCCTAAAGCCACCTATAAAGCATCCTCCTCCGCAATGGGATCTAAACTTAATGTTGGCATCCTTGATACTACCTCCCTTCGAATCGTCTGCTTCATGTTCTTTGAAGTTATTGACGTGGAAGACTATATTTTTACTGGCTGTCACTTCTGCAAGAAGGGTTTCCGAGATTCAAGCTCTCTGTATTCGTTCACCTTATTTGGTTTTTCATAAGGACAGGGTATCGTTAAGAACTAACCCTTCCTTTCTCCCCAAGGTTGTATCTCAAACCAATATTAACCAATCTATAGATCTACCAGTCTTTTTCCCTAACTATTCCGACAGAGCTGAACAGAAATTGCATTTTTGGATGTCCATCGTCAGCTCAGGTACTACTTGCATAGGACTAAACAAATTAGAAAATCGGACCAATTGTTTGTCTCTTATGCAGAAAACAGGTTAGGTCTTCCAGTTTCTAAAGTGACCTTATCCAGATGGTTGACTTCCACCATTTCCTATGTGTACTCTCTCAGAGGCAAACAACTATCTTCTAAGCCAAAAGCACACTCCACCAGGAGTCTATCCACTTCTGCAGCTTTTCAGGATAGACTTCCCATTGATACCATTTGTGCAGCAGCTACTTGGGCCACGCCTCATACCTTTGTTTCTCATTACAAGTTGGATTTGGCCTCCAGAGATAGGGCCAGTTTTGGTTCCACAGTTCTCAAGAGTCTGTTCCATTGAGCCACCCGGGATTCAGGTGCTAGGGACGCGGTCCCATCCAGCAAGAATGAAGGCGAGATTGACAACTTAACATTTAGAAGTTATGTACCTACCATAACGTTCCATGTTAGTTGTCTTCTCTCGCCTTCTTTCTTGCGTCCCTCCCTCCTTCCCCCTGGCCTGGACAGATCTTGAAGAGTTCCTAATAGTTTGTTTCCTCTGGATCTTTGTTATGAGGACTTCTTTTAGGAAACTTTGTTCCTAATTTGGTTAGGATAACCTTTAGCAGGGTAAGTTAGCTGCCAAACGAGATCTGAGGTAGTTCCGCCATGCATCATGGGATATAGGGTTGCCTCGAGCTGGTAAAAGGAGTTCTCGAGCTAAAGCAAGTGCCGAGTCGGAGCCGAGGATCGGCTCCAAACCCATCCAGCAAGAAAGAAGGTGATAGAAGACAACTAACATGGAACATTATGGTAGGTACATAACTTCTAATTCTTGCCCACTGAGATGATGTGAGGTATTGCCAGCTATCCCAGGAGAAGTAAGGCAGTGGATATGTAACATATGCCAGCATAGTTATCTGGAGTTTTGTAAAGAATTATATGTCATTATTATATCAAACTGATTTGTACAGATGCTTGTGTTGAAAAATGTATTTGTAAAGCTGCTTGTGTTAAAATGTACCAACAGTGGGTCCCGCTGAGGAGAAAAAAATACATCTATATGTCAGACTGTATTGTAACTGTTCAAATTAATATATAGTAACAGAGGATACTGAAAGAGAACAGGTTAATCTCAGTCCAGCTAACTTTCAAAAATTGTCTGAAATTAAATTACCTGGTTTATGCCATAAAGATTGTATCTTACAGTTTTGACTGCAGCCAGAGACAAAATTTCTGTGAGAAGCCTGGCTTAGTAGGAAGAATGGAATTGTTAAAATTATTTTACAGCTTCCAGATCCTGTAACACATTTTAGCAACGCTCTATATATGTGTATTATGATGCATATGTGTAAGATCCTGGCTCAAGTTTCTACTAAAGGTGGTAGTGTGGGAACCAGAGTCAGATGACCAGATGTGATGCCATTCTATACCCAGCACTGAAATATTTAGATATTAGTGAGAGATGTCACTCAGCACTCAGCAGTCTGTTTGTGAAACTTGACACCCACTTCATCTTGCCTTGCTCTAATAAGTGGACTAGGGAACAGTAATTTTTTAGATAAGTCAAGAAAATATAGTGAGATTAGCTAAGTATTGTTTTTCTGTATTTGTGTGAACCTTTCCATCTGTGCTATTTGTAATATTTATTGTGAATGAAACTATGATGTTTATTGTAAATAGATATTTAGTATTTTCATGTTCTTTTATTATTTATTATTAAATATTTTTAATTTTTTCATTGTGGCTGGTCTTTTAGTGAATATTTTAACCTTTGAGAGTACATTGTGGCCACTCTTGAAATTCTTGCTGTTTGGTCAATATTACCATTGGTATTAATTTCACTCAGTATAATTGGGTACCCTGGCAAGACCCTTAGAGTAGCTGGTGTTGTGGGTGTTCTGGTGGCAGTGTATCTACCTTGTAGCCTGGGCAAAGGTGGTAGAGCTAGTAAAGCTGTGCCAGCCTTTTGCGTGTGTATGTGTGTGAAAACCAAAGCTCAAAGAGGGTGTGTATGTCAGCTACTTTGAACAGGGACACTGAGAGCACTGATTTCACAGAGAGGATGGTGAAGGACTTGATTTGGAATATCCGGGTAAGGACTTAACTCTATAGCTTTGTCAGTGGGAGTCTTATTTGAAGCCTGGAGAGAGAGAGAGGGAAACCCAGCCCCAGGATGGGAGTGTGTTCCCTGTGTGGTCTTAAGGAAAATTGGGCTTGGTGCAGAGTGCTGCATCTGGAAATACCATTTGTATCTATTTTTGTTCGAAGTGAAAATCCCTCACCAGTGTCGGTGGTGAGGATTGAGGGTCCTTGATTACTGGCCCAGAGGAGGGATGCCACACCCACAATGAACTGTGAGAGCACAGCTGATAAGATTACATTGCCTTGCTCAGTGATGTCAGATCACAGTCCCATCCACTTAGGTTGGAAGTAGTGAGGAATACTGTTAAGTTTGAGATTATTCATTAAAAATGTCAGTGACTTTTTTGCAGTGACTCTTATTTATATGCTTTTCCCATATGTGTTATACCAGTACTGCACCTATCTCTTTTGGTGTCCTGTGCCATTCCCAAGTCTGGCTTTCCTTTCAACTTTAAGTTAAAGACAAAAAAAGTCATCTCTCTTCATTAAACTGTAACAAACCACTTGCTACAAATGTAGGAAGCAGTGTGCTACAGCTACATACAACAGAGGGAGCAGTAAGCTGTTCAGCCATGACCAAAAATTCAGTATCAGCATTCATTTCTGAATGTCACTACTGCACTAGAGCATGCATGGAATGCTGAAGCACTTCAGACCTGACTGCAAATGCATCTGCATTCAGAAAATACTGGTACCGAAGATGGTGCCCCCAGACATTTTGTGCCTGGGGAGGCTGCCCCCTTCACCCCAACCCAGCTATAACTCTGTGTTATACCATTCATGAAATGTTCTTGAAAAAGGATAAAGATATAACTGAGATAGCTTAGCCTTTTTTAAAAGCAATATTTTGTGAGGTTTCACTTCTGTTTTACCTGAATCAGAGTTATATTTTTTGGCTTGAAAAACACACCTGTTTAGTGAAGTTACTCTCCATGGTTATCAAGTTTATTTTTCATCAGAATATAAAAGATTTAATAAGTTGAAGTGCCCAGGAAAGGGAAAGTCAGCAGCTTTTTACAACAGCGCAGAAGTAAAAATTGCAAATTTTGAGCCTAAATGGCTTTATGAGTATAGCGGGTGTGAAACAACAAAAAGAACTACAGGTAACTTGCTGTATTTGTTTCCCTTAGCGAAATGCTTTCAGATGTGATTGGCACTCTGATGTGAAAGTGAATTCTTAATGAAAGCATCATGAAATTTTATTCTGCCTCAGCATGGTGTGCAATAAGAAAGAAGACTAGGACAGAAATGACACAGATTAGATGAAACTGCAGACCCATGCTTTTTAATATGTGAAAGTACGGGATTCATTCTTTAAAGATGAAAATATACTCTGACAAAAGGAAATGTTGCATTTGGGGAGTAGTTATCCTTTAAGCAGTACTCCTAATACATTTACAGGACTTGTGTGATTCTTTGTTGGTTTGTTAGACAAAAGCCTTAAAGTATGACTTACAATACTGTAAAATTATTATATATGGCTGCTCTCTAGTGGGTACAGTTGCAACATTTTCAGATTCCCAGACATATATCTCAAGCCTCTCAGCTTCCAAAATCATCTGAGGGGACCATTAAACATTACAGCAAGGGGCCCAAAAGCATAGCACTTAAAATTTGGTTATGAGCAAATTCTTGTTTTGTGGTTGGGGACATAATGTGTAAATTTGCCCTCTTCAGGACATGAATCAGGACCCTTGTAGCTGTGGTATTTGAAGTCAGAGGAGGGAGGTGGGAAGACTGCACTGCACAGCTTGCTAACAGTCTGTTCGTGATTGCACTAACTTTCTGCATACATGTTCCCCAGGGCTGTTTTATTCCTTCTGTGTAAAACTATTTGTTGAGATGTAACTATACCACTGCCTTAAATCATCATGTAACCCCTCACACACACACACACACACACACACACACACACACACACACACACACACACACACACACACACACACACACACTCTCACGCATGCACACACAATATTAATACTAACATAAACAGAATATTAAAACACACACACACTCTCACAGAATTTAGTATTCTATGTTTGTGTCAGAATTAATATTTTGTGTGTGTGTGTGTGTGTTAATATTCTGTTTGTGTCAGTATTAATAAACACTTACAAACACACACACACACACACACACACACACACACACACACACACACACACACACACACACACACACACACAAACACTGTGACTTCCCCACACTGGGCCAGCAATCAACGAGCCTGAATTCTCACCACTGACACTGGAGAGGGACGTTCACTTGGAATACAAATGGATACACTCAGTATTTCCAGATGCAGACCTTTCTGCATCAAGCACAATTTCCATTAAGAGCACATAGGGCACACACTCAGCCTGGGGTCTGGGTGTCTCTATCTGTCTTCCTCCAGGTCCCCAGTAAGGCTCCCCACTGGCACCGTGAAACCAGTGCTTCATGTCCCTGCCCTAAGTAGCTGACACACACACTTTTTGAGATTTAATTTCCACACACACACACACACACACACACACACACACACACACACACACACACACACACACACACACACACACACACACACACACACACGTCTGGGAAAGGCTAGCACAGATTACCTGCTCTACCAACTTTGCCCAGACTATAAGGTAGTTTCACTGACACCAGTCAGTTACTATAAGGCTCTTAAAAGGGTACCCAGTTTTACTGTGTGAAGTTAATATTAATGCAGATGGTAATGTTGACCATAAAGCCAAGCTTTCAGGAGCGGTCAGAGTTATCATCAAATAAATAAATATATAAATACTCTCAAAGCTTAATTATTTTGTAAGAAGGACCAACCACAATGAAAAGTTTAAATATTTTTAATAATAAATAATAAAATAAGAAAATTATAAATATATATATACAGTAAACACCAGAGTTTCATTCACAGGGAATATTAAAAATAACACCAATGGAAAATTTCACTCAATTATTGAAAAACAGTACTTTTAATCTCACTATGTTTTCATGACTAATCTAAAGAGAATTATGGTTCCCTAGTTAAGTTACTTACTACCACAAGGCAAGACGATGTGGGTGAGGGTCTTTCTAGTCAGGTCCAAGACAGAATGCAAAATGCTGACAGCAAACACTTACTAATATCTAAATATTATTTTTGGCTTAGAGAATAACATCACACACATCTGGTCATCTGACTCTGTTTTTCATGCTATCACCAACACTAGAAGTTGACAGGATTTAAGCACCTATGTGTTACCATACACACAGATAGACCTTTGCTCAGATCTCCTGGAAGTCATAAAACCATTTTAACACTTCTACTCCTCCTACAGAGCTACTAAGTAAGGCTTCTTACAGACATTGTATCCCTGGCTTCATTCAAAACTGTGTAATAACATCTTTATGGCTTAACCCATAAAGTAATTTAATTTCAGATATATTTTAAAGTTTGCTGCAGCTGGATTGTGATTAACCTCTGCACTGCCAGTATTCTCTGTTGAAACTATACATTTAATTCAGTTATAATAATGCATGTACATTTCTTTTTGTCCAGCAGGGCACACTGTTGATACATTTTAACACAAGCAAACCTCACAAATACATTCTCAGTGCAAGTATCTGTACAAATCAGTTTGATATACAAATGGCATATAATTATTTACAAAATTCCAGCTAGCTGTGCTGGCATATGTCATGCATCCACGGCTCTGTTTCTCCTGGCATTGCTGGCAGTACCTCCTATCATCACATCTCTCTCTCCCCTTTGAAGACTTAAGCTAGTTTTTCAAGTGCCCCCTGAGAAACATTGCTTGAGAGGAATGAGCCTATCTGGAATACATTACCCCATACCTTGTCTTGAGATTCCATCTGCCTTGACATTGCTGACTGTACTACAGTGTAGCACTGTCATATTATATGCCTGCAACTCTAGTGTAGATCAGTATGTATGTATGTATACATTTAAGAAGCTTTCCTTGGGCTTGCACATGTGTATAAACATTGAGCATGTGCAAGCCAGACTGCCATTTTGTAGAGAGCTGTTGAGGTGTAAGCATGCATGAATATAATGGTCTGTCAGTTAATCAGTTTGTTTATATTTTATGTTGCTGCTATCCAGCCTGATGTGTTTCTATATAATAAAGCATATAAACTAACTACCCCACTTTGTTCGTCTTGAATCATAACATAGGACGAGTGACATGGTGTCAGATTGGGATCCAGAATCAAGACCAAGAGGAATATAGAGGAATGGATCATCCCTACTGTACGTAGAACTTGCAAAAACAGGTCAGAAATAAATTACAGGTACTAAAACTTGCTTAAATGACTTTTTACTCAAAGAATATAAAACAAAGCATTCAGAAGACTCAAAACGAATTTCTAGTAAAACAAAATGTCTGAAACTGCGACATATTGATAAAAATATTCAAAATAGTTATGAAAATGCTTGAAACAATGTCTGAATTACACAAGATGTATAAAATAAGGAAAACAACTGCATTTTTTGCTATGTGCTACTTTTTCGCATTAATTAAAGCTATTCGAGATATCCAAATATACAGAGTGTTTGCAAGTTTGTGTAGTATTTCACTGTAGTTATTTCATAAAATACAGCCATTTCCAAGCATATTTCACAAAGTACAGTATTTCAAAGAGTTTATTGTGCATTTGCATGTTATTACAAGTACCTGGTGTGTGTGCATGTTCATGCATAATTACGAGTGGGCCAGGATTGCATTGTGTTTTACTATAATTTGTTGGCATTGCAGAAGGCTTTTGCAGACCAACTCCACTTATATTTGATAATAATATTGCAGAGAACTGGAGAGTGTTTGAGCAAGAGTACGATATTTTCATACAAGCTGCATTTTCTGATAAAAGTGCACATACAAAGGTATTTATTCTGCTTAATTTAGCTGGTTCAGAAACCATAGAAAGACAGCATTAATTTGTGTACGCACCTGCTGTGTTTGCAGGAGAGGGGTAAAACTGTCATATGGTGGTACTGACTGAAACAAGGGAAGACCCAGTATGCTTAAAACTTAAATTTAGAGAAATGTGTAACCCCCAAATGAATATTACATGGAAAGGCACTTATTTTACACAAAGGATCAAATGTGGTGAAATTTTTGCAGCACATATAACTGTCGAGAAAGAAAGCTAAAATTTGCAGATTTGGTGATTTAAGGGATGAGTTGATAAAAGAGAGACTTGTGTGTGGTATTAAAGATGATGCTGTGAGAAAGATTTTGCTTCATGACAGTGATTTAACTTTAAATAAGGCCACTGAGATTTGTCAGAGATACGGGCTCACAGAAAAGCACACAAATATGCTTACAAATGAGAAATGCATGCTTACAGTATCTTCTAGTGCTAATGTTGATAGTATGCAGCACGTGGTTAAAAGAAACAGGCCCAAGCACATGGGGGCTGTTACAGGTCCTGTGATACTCCCTGGTAAACCCAGTAGCTTTCTAGCAAATTCCAGTGCATGCACAGTCTCAGTGAAGCACAAGGGGGAGTCAGTAAACTCAAAGCATGTTCCTTCACCTAGCCTCATAGTCAGCTGTTGTAATAGTGGTGGCAATCATGTGTCTAAAAGAGAAGAGTGCTTAGCTTTTGGTCAGTAGTGCCACAGATGTAAAAAGTGGAATAATTTCCAAAGATTTTGTAAATCAAACAAGCCAGATTATTGTATTAAAAGAGAACATTCAAAGACACAAGTTGATCAATTAGAAAGTTACGACCCTACTTTTTATGTTGATGGTGTGCCTTTGCTTAATGGAACAGTCAGTGCAGTCAAAGTTGACACAGGTTCAAAGTGCAATGTTATGTCAGCAGAAACATTTGCTAGAGTATGTGCTGGTGAGAAGCTTGATTTGACAAAGTGTGCAAAGATGAAGAAATTCACACCGAAGGTTCATTAGAGCTCTTTCATGTTGCTCTGCTGGGAACAGCTATGACTTGCAATTTTACATAGTCAAAAGGCACATACAGTTATTATTAGGCCTCAGAGACCATTTGAAAAATGGGACTACTTTCAATTAATGAGAAAATCCACCATGTATACTTGAAAGACCACTGTTCTAATTTCGCTCAGTCTATTTTCTCTATCTATGCTAATCTTTTCAAAGAAAAACTAGGCAAACTCCCAGTTTTGTACTCCATGTAGTAAGACCCTGAAGTCATCCCAGTTTTCAGACCAGCCCAGAAAGTTCCAGTAGCTATGCAGAATAGATTCAAAGCAGAGCTACTCGAAATGGTGCAGCAAGGTGTGATTTGTCTAGTTGACAAACCAACTGAATAAGTATCTTCCATGGTAGTAGCTCATACGAAAAGCTCAAATGATATCAGAATATGTATTGATCTAAGAGATTTGAACAAAGCACTGAAAAGACCTCATCATCCAATGCGTACAGTTGAAGAAGTCACTGCTCTTATGCCAAATGCCACTGTTTGTTTCTGTTTTGGATGCAAAGATTTCATTTTGGCAAATTTTGCTTGACAGAAAATCTTCATTGCTAACCACTTTCAGTACTCCTTTTGGCAGGTACAGAGTTTTGAAAATAAAGTCTTCCAGAGTGTCATGGAACAATTTTTTTTCTGGATATCTATGTGCTATTATAGTAGATGATATTTCAGTAGGAGGTAATGGTTTAGCTAAGCATGACAGAAACCGCAAGAAAGTTCTGGAAAAAGCACGGGAGGTGAATCTTAAGCTGAATCCTCAGAAGTGCAAGTTCAGGCTATGAGATGTTATTTATGTTGGTCATTTGTTTTCCAATTCAGGCTATGACCAGATCCTTCAAAGCAGACATCAATTCTTGAGATGCCAGCTCCAGACAATGTTCCAGCCATACAATGTTTTCTTGACATGGTTAACTACCTAGGCAAGTTCATTCCAGACCTGAGTTAACTTTCAACACTGCTTAAAGAGTTGACATGCAAAGATGAATCCTGGTCCTGGTTAGAACAACACCAAAGAGCATTTGATGTCCTGAAACAGAGAATTGCCAGTCCACCAACTTTCAGATACTATGATGTTCACAAACCATTAACTCTTTCTTGTGATGCTTTGAAATTTGGTCTTGGTGCAGTCATTTTTCAAGAGGGTAAATCAGTAGCCTATGTGTCCAGAACTCTAACCCAAACCAAGATGCAGTATATGCAGATAGAGAAAGAACTATTGGCAATTGTGTTTGCATGTTCGAAGTTTCATAGTTATATTTATGGCCGACCTATTCAAATCAAAACAGATTACCAACCTCTAGTCACTGTTTTGAGAAAGCCTATGCATACAGCTCCTGCCAGAT
Organism: Protopterus annectens; assembly: GCF_019279795.1. Taxonomy (NCBI): domain Eukaryota; kingdom Metazoa; phylum Chordata; order Ceratodontiformes; family Protopteridae; genus Protopterus; species Protopterus annectens. The sequence continues at coordinate 191,290,915 of NC_056737.1, forward strand.
TGTAATGCATGATGCTCAAATTGCAAAAGTATAATTTCAATCTTGTCTACACAAAAGGCAAACTTCTTTATCTTGCTGATACTTTATCCAGATCGACCAGAAATACCAGTGAACAGCATGAAAATGAACAACTTGATTTTAAAGTCATGGAAGTGAGAAATTTCTTTCCACACGTCATGATGAGCTTAGAAGTCACACAGCCTCAGATTCAATACTTCAGAAGCTCAACCACTTTATCAGTCAAGGATGGCTGTCAAAGCAATCTTGTTTACCAGTAGACCTGCAACCATATTTTCCTTACATAGATGAGATTTTGTTTGACAGTGATATCATCATGAAAGGTACAAAAGTGATTGTTTCAAAATTCTTACAACAAGAGTATATTACCATCTTGCATTGTGGCCACCCAGGAACTGACTCTACCAAAAGAAGAGCGAGAGAACTAGTATTTTGGCCTTCTATGTCAAAGGATATTGAGACAGTACTTTCTTGTTCTGTATGCAATAGTACTAAGCCCCATCAACAGAAAGAACCACTTCAGCTAAACCAGATTCCTGAACTACCTTGGTCGACAGCAGTTATAGACATTTTTGAATGGAATGGTCATCATTACTTGGTGTTAGTAGACTCTTATTCAAATTGTTTTGAGATTGACCTACTTCCTAATCTAACATCCAGTACTGTCATTACTAAGTTGAAGTATCATTTTGCATTCCATGGTAGTCCGCACAAAGTTATTTCTGACAATGGCACACAGTTTACAAGTTCAAGAGATTTGCTGAAGAGTGAGACTTTGTACATGATACGAGTAGCCCTGAGTACCCACATCAAATGGTTTGGCAGAACGTGCAGTTCAAAGTGTGAAATAGTTATTAGAGAAGTTGAAACAAGACAATAGTGATGTTTTTCTGAATGTCCTGAATCTCAGAAATATTCCTCAAGATAAACATCTTGGTTCACCTGCACAAAGGCTTTTGTCGAGACAAACCAGAACCACACTACCAATCAGTCGCAAGCTGTTGGTTCCCTGTGCTAAGAACAACAAAGCAGTAAGAGCTCAGCTCATGAAAAGGTGTTTGTCACAGAAGTCCTATCATGATAAGTCCAGCAAACTGCTCAATCCATTACGAGATGGAAGATAGTGAGGATATAAACGTCCAAAGGTTTTGATCGAATTGGAGTCTTGAAAAATGTATATCTAGAGCTGAGATAGTACATTGTTGAATCACAAGGAGTTGAATTTAGGCCGAATCAGAAACATTTAGTACTGGTGGCAGGGCGTGTATTGCAGCAACTTGCCTGTGAGAAAGACTCTAGATCTCAGAATGAGTTATCCAGTGTTCCAGTTCCAGAGGACATTGCAGCAAATATCCCTGTTCTTGAGAAGATTCCCGAACCTCCTGAAACAGACTCTTCACCAATGACTGTCCCTGCTGCTAAACCTAGTCCTAATTGCTATATCACTAGATCAGGTCGCATTTCCAGACCTTGTTCCAGATACATGGCAACTTGGACATGAACATTGTGTTTATTTCTCAGTGTCTGTATAATTGCTTGTCTTTTTCAGATGTCATTTTATTGTGGGCAATTCACTAAAGAGGGAGGATGTAGATCAGTATGTATGTCTACCTTTAAGAGACTTTCCATGGGCTTGCACATGTGTATAAATACTGAGCACATTTGAGCCAGACTGCCATTTTGTAGAGAGCTGTTGAGGTGTAAGCATGCATGTATGTAATGGTCTGTCAGTTAATCAGTTTGTTTATATTTTATGTTGCTGCTATCCATCCTGATGTGTTTCTATATAATAAAGCATATAAACAAACTACCCCACCTGTTCATCTTGAATCATAACATAGGATGAGTGACACCTAGGCTTCACCATAGTAACTTGGGATTTTGCTGGGTGGCTTGCTGTAGCCATAGATCCCAGTCAGACTCCTCCTGCCTCCTACTACAAATACTTAGTACCAGGGCCTCCCTATCATGGTAAGCTTTCATGATGTTAACATGGTACAATTTGTGGCCCTGCCTCCACCCTAGCAGTTCTACCATGTAGTTAACATCACTGATCTTCCTTACCAGTTTGAAGGGTCTCTCCCAAGCTGCCTGCATCTTATTGTGTCTGACAGGAATGAAAACCATAACCTGCTGCCCCACAGCATACTCTCTGGCTCGAGCATTTGTATCATACCATACCAGATCTTTTTCTGCTGTTAGGATCCTGCCAGCTTCGCCTGGACCAAGCCCATAAGCTCCCTGAACCTTGTCCTGAAGTTTAGGACATATGTCACAACAGACTCCTTGTGAGATTCAGTCTCACCCTCCCACTCATCACAAATCAAATCTAAAGGTCCCTTCACCCTATGCGCATACAGCAACTCAAAGGGTGAACAACATGTGGATTCCTGTGGCGCCTCCCTGTAAGCAAACAGCAGATGGGGCAAATATTTGTCCTATTCTCTCTTAAACTGGTCTGAAAATGCCTGTATCATGGTCTTTAGTGTACAGTTTAACCTCTCCACATGATCATTAGTCTGGGGATGATAGAAAGTGGTCTTTAGGTGCTTCACCCCACAGTGCTTCCACAGACATGTCAGCAGGTCTGATATGATCTTGGCACCTCTGTCAGTCAGCATTTCTCTCAGGAAACCTACCCTGCTGAAAATCTCTAACAAAGCATTTGCTACCTTCTCTGCCTTAGTGGAGGACAGGGCCACCGCCTCACGGTATCTAGTAGCATAATCAACTACCAATAGGATATACTTCTTCCTTGTGGAACTTGGGGTACTCAGAGGCCCCACAATATCCACAGCTACCCTCTGAAATGGCTCCTTAGTCACAGGCAAAGGCATCAAAGGAGCTTTGACTTTGTCTCCTGCCTTACTTACATTTTGGCACTGCTCACAGGTCCTGCAGTATCCTGTTATATCCCTTTTGATCCCAGGCCAGTAAAAGGTCTGCATATTACATCTCTTGGTACGCTTTATGCCCATATGACCTTGCAAAAGGAATGTTATGGGCTATGACTAGAAGTGCCAGATGGTAGGCACCAGGCACTACCAACTGCTGTATTACCTCACCCTCTAGCCCTCCCTCAGGGGTCCACTCTCTGTACAGTAACCCTTTGTCCCAGTATGCAGAATTCCCTTTTCCTTGAGAATCAGGTGCCTCCCCAGCTCCCTCCCTCAAGTCTCTTAGTGTAGAGTCTAAGAACTGAGCCTGTCTCAGCTCCACTTTTGTGACTTTTCCTAGCTCCCCTTCAACAGGAAGTCTGGTATCCTTTGACAGTGGTGCCTCACTGTCAGCCTGGTTACTATCACTCACCTCTGCCCTTCCAGTAACTCTGTCAAAGGGAATATCAGTACCTACCAGCAGCTTTGGCTCACCTTCAGTATCATTGCTACATGGTAGCTCCCTCCCTGAAATAGCCACACCACCGGCCTTGGTTTCAGGTATGGTGTCTCTCTGGGTCTCCCCCAGGCTACCATATGCACATGCCTGTCTCCAAGCCTGACTGTGTGTAAATACATGTACACATGGTACTGCATTATCAAAATCATTCCCTATCAGGACATCTGCAGGGATATGTTCAAACACAACTACTTGATTGCTTCCGTTTCCATCCTCCCAGTCAAGATGAACCCTGGCCAAAGGTATTTGGAATGGGATCCCTCCTAAATCTCTGACTGGAGTGGACTGCCCAAGCAAGTACTGCTCATCTTTAACCACTACAAGCTTCACAATGGTTATGTCAGAGGTTGTGTCTCTTTTCAGTGGCCTGTTTTCCATCCACTAAGAGAGGATATAACCTCTTGTGATAGTTTGATACCCCTGTTGTCTCCAAACAACTTACCACTGGCATACTGTTATTCCCACTTGCAGGCTCCCCCACCTTTTTTTTCCCCATCTTCCTCTGTGGACATCTATAACTTACATGGCCCCACTGGTTACATTTAAAAATTTAACCATTGACCCCGGCTGTGTACATGAACTAGTGGCTTCCCTGTTACTGGCAGACTCTGTTGGGGTGGTTTAGGCTGCCCACCACGGGTTCCCTTATATCCATCTGCAGCACTGGGTATCCCTTTCCTGTGCAGTGATGTTCTTGCTTGCTAAGTAGAGTTCATAGGTTCATAGGTTGGTACTAGGCTATTGTCCCTAGGGCCTATACAAGCCTAGCCACAACAATTCCCTGGCTATTTCTTCCCACAGTATTTACTTCCCTGGACCCCTGTCTAGCAGGGTGACTGACGTGATTCCTGGGGTGAATTTCCTATTTCCCATCTAATCATCAAGGTTCCTTTTGAAGAGGGCCAAAGAGGCCCTCTGCTTGACATGTATGGGCAGTCTATTCCAGAGTCTGGGGAGTCTCTGGGTCAGGAACCTATCCCTCCAGCATGTTTTGTTAATTGTGATGACAAGGTTTAGATCCCTGGAGCATGTGGTTCTGAGGGATTGAGATTTCTTTAAGTGTAGCATGTCCAACAGCTCTGGGTTTGACGTGGCCTTCTATGTTAAGCAGAGATTGCCTCTGAGTAGACAATATGTGACACAGTATAGGCGGAGTTTTTTTAGACAGTCAGCATAGGGCATCTGCTTTAAGCCTGTGATTCTTTTAGTGAGTATTTCTGTGGCCTTTCCAGTTGTTGCAGATGTCTTGAGAGGTACATACCAAACGGGGCACTGTATTCTACAATGGGCCTAATGAGCGATGAGTACAGTGGGACAATTACCTCATTTTTTCTGATAAAAAGCTCTTAGTGATGAGGTGTGCTGCATAGAAGGATTTCCTGACTGTTGTGGTGATGTGGTTATCGAACGTGAGACCACTGTCCACCTGTGTTCCTAAGTCTCTTATCACACTTTCGGTGTTTAGTGTACTGCCACCTATGTGGTAATTCATGGGTACATGTTTTTTCCCAAAGGGGATAACTATACATTTCTTGGTAATGAGCTTGAGCCCATGGCTCTGGCACCAAGCATCTGTTTCTGTAAGGCCCTTTTGTAGAATATCCATATCATTTGGGGATTCAATAATGGCTCCCAGTTTGCAGTCATCCGCGAACTTTGTTAGCCAGAGTCCCTTAGTGTTGGCCTGTACTTCAGAGAAGTAGATGCCAAACAAGAGCAGTCCCAGCACTGAACCCTGAGATACTCCACTTGTCACTTGTCTGGAGCTGGATTTGGAATCGGCTACTTTTATAGTGTGGGTTCTGTCAGTAAGCTAGTTGGCAACTCATCGAGTGATGTAGGGATTAATGCCCAGCTTAGTAAGTTTATCTATGATTCCAGAGTGGGGGATGGTGTCAAAGGCCTTGGTGAGGTCCAGATAGACTGTGTGGACCACCTTATCCTTGTCCACAGCTCTGGAGACTGATTTGAAGAAGTCAATCAGGTTCAGGAGACAAGATCGGCTCTTCATGAACCCAAACTGCATGGGGTCCAGTGTTTGAAGGTTGCCAATGTCTTTGTTTATAAGTTCCATGATAATACATTCTATGGCCTTGCAGATCAGGCTCGTCAGACTGATGGGGCAATAATTCCCGGGATCCAAGGTGGATCCCCCCCTTGTGGAGTGGGATAACTGTAGCTGTGCGCCACTCAGTGGGCATGAAGCCTGAGGTGAGGCTATGATTAAACATGTCACAGGTGAGGTGCCAGTTCATTTTGTAATTCGTGTAGTACACAGCCTGGGATATTGTCTGGTCCCATGGATGCTGTATTCTTGGCTTTGGGAGAGTGCATTTTTTACCTGTGTGGCCGTTATTACCGGAATTTGGCATTCTTTCCCTATTGAGATAGGCCCTTTAGAGGGTGAGAGGGGGGTGAAGTTTGCACTGAATCGATCTGCCAGGATATTGGCAATATCCTTGGGATCAGTATATTTAATGCCATTCTGTTGTAGCAGATCTGAGCATTGCCATTTAGATTCTTGACATAGCTATAGAATGCCTTGTGGTTGTCTTTGGAAATTTTATTTTCGCAACTAGCTTTGGAGGATTTTATGAGGGAATCTCAGCTTCTTACTGAGGCTGGTAAGAGAGTTTTTTGCATCCTGGGATTTTCCTTTTTTCTGCAACAGTTTCTTCCTTTTGTTGTAAAGTTTGTTTATGTCAAGGGGCCACCAGACTGGCTTCCTTTTTTTGGAGGAGAGCATCTTGGTTCTATTGGGGAAGGTTCCCCTTTCTTCCCCAGTTCATCTGCAGAGTTACATTCTTGGTCTGCCAACCAGATTCTCATGTCATCAGGCAAAGTGCTAAGGTCTTGCTCTCTCACCAAAATGTCTGCCAACCCTTCAAAAGTGGTGACCTGACACCCTCTCACACACCTATGAAAATAAGTGCTTAACTAAGCAATATAATCACACACTTTCATCTGCCTTGTGTCTATGCTCACAACACTTTTTTTTCTGTAAGCTTCAGGTGTTAACTTAAAACATTCCAATAACCATTTTTTTACTGTATCATAGTTTAAGCAATCAGTATCAGACAATTTAGAAACAGCAGTTACAGCTTTACCATGGATTAAGGAGGTCAGGAACCATACCCAGAGCCATTGGTCAACATAATACTGTTTATATACCCTTTCAAATATATGAATAAAACTATCAAAATTATCCCCCTATGTAAATTGTGGAAGAAATTTACTGACCTTCATTCCTTCTGGGGTTTAGATATTCCCTTCTGAATTACCTCCATGACCCTGGTGAAGAGTCAGCATCTCTTTCTCATGTTGGCCCTGCTTCTCATTTTCTTCAGCCTCCATATGTCGCAGTCTCTCATTTTCTTTGGCCTCCAAATGCTGCAGTCTCTCTGGTGATTCTAATTCCATCCGTTTTCCCTGCCATAGTCTCTCTGCTGATTCTAATTCCATACGTTTGGCCTCCAGTTTAAATCTTTTTAAAGCCAGATGGATTTTTAAGTCCTCTGAAGAAAAGGTGAACTGTCCTATTTCTAAGGGCTGCAAATCACCATCAGTAAGTGGTTGTCCTCCTGGTTGCTGGCCTGCACTAAGGCTGAAATCATTTCCTCTTTTGTCAGGTTGGCATACACCAGTCCTTTAGATACACACACCTCATTTTTAGGATGTTATTTTCGTTTTTTAGACAACACTTTTATCACATGGAATGGTAACGAATCAGAACTAGAAAAGTTTAAGATTTATTTGAATACTTGTAGTGAAGTAATAAAATTCACCTTCAGTCAAGATCAAAGTTCAATTCCCTTCTTGGACACCATGATATCACTTGAGGAAGGGAGATTTAAATCTAATATTTATAGGAAACTGACATTTAGCAATTCCTATCTTGATTATCAAAGTAGTCACCCTATAGTACAGAAAAGGAATATAGTTAAGGGCCAATGTATTAGGGCGGCCAGGATGACATCCGTAAGGAAGGACCTAGTGAACGAATTGAAAAAGATAGGTGACTACTTTACAGATAGGGGATACCCTTACGACTTGGTGAGTAATGTAACAAAATATGTTTTAAGAGAATGGGGAAAAAAATATAAGCCATTATTGGGAAATGAGGACTTACAACCAAATCACACTAGTCCAATGTTAGAAACTGAAGTGATTTTGGACACAAAGAACACTGGAGATGAATATAGTAGAGCTTGTATACTAGAATATAGCAAACATAGTGGAGAAATTAAGAAAATACTTGACAAGCATTGGAATATTACTAAGATAGATGGGGAAATTTCAAAATTAGTAGGAGAGAAACCATTATGTGTGTTTAAGAACGGAAGCAACATGAAGAAATTATTGGAAAGGAAAATCAAACCTAAAAATGTTACCACTAAAGGTACCCAAAAATGTGGGACATGTAAGCAGTGCCAATATATTATAACAGCCCCTTGTATAGCATTAAATGACATTAATAAAACCAAAGTATGGTTTCAAAAGGGCAACTGTAGATCCAGGCATCTGGTATATCTAGCTAAGTGTACAAAATGTTCAGTATTTTATGTTGGAAAGACTACCAGATGCCTGAGAAATAGAATTTATGAACATCTTTATAGTATACAAAAGAAGGATGACAGGAATGCTCTGTGGAGACATTTGTATGAAAACCAGGAATGTTCAGGTTTTCATTTTGGAATACTAGAATTGGTTAAAGTCAATCCCAGGGGAGGAAATATTAAGAAAACAGTGGGGGGAAAAGAAATTATTTGGCAAATTAAATTAAATGCTTCTGTTCCCCCTGGAATAAATGAATACCTGTCAATCAAACCTATCTTGGAAGCTCACACATAAATGTAGTATTAATGTTTTTTTTAATGTTTTAACAATGTATTTAAATTTATAAAACCTCCATTTTATGTATTTTAGTATAATTATTTAGATGGAAAGGAATATATATTAAGTTATGTTGTTTAATTATTTTACACAAAATATATTTATGAAAAGCACTAGCACTTTAAGACAGTAATGGAGACCATCATGTGATTGAGTAAGAAGGTATAAATGAATTGTTTTAATTTTATAGCACTGTTCTGATGAAGTCTGAATCGATGAAAGCGCTTAACCGAATGGTTTTTAATTGTTTTCAATAAATGGTTCTTTAAAACAAAGTTAAAGAAGAAGTTCATAATTGTCGTAGTGCTGGTGTAATTATCCACGAGTGGGAACAGAGTTATTTCTTATTATTTTTTTACTTCACACACCTTGACCAACTGGTTCTTTTGTCAGCTTGTCATAATCATTTGCTGATATCATTGTCTGCTCTCCCTGACTAAACTAACAAAAATAAATGATTAAAACTGTTGTGATATGAAACTCTGAATGTTCAACTTGTGGCTCTTTGAGAGTACGCACCTTTAGTGACAACTGCTTACAGGTTACAGAAGTTCAATATACACACCACTGCTCACCAATATAGGCTCATAGGTTCATAGGTAGGTACTAGGCTATCTGCCCGAAGGCATTTATAAGTCTAGCCGGAATGTGTTGGCTTTCGCTGCCCCCTTAGATTAGTTCCCTGTGCCTCGGTCCAGCAGAGCCATTGAAGTGATCCCTGGGGTAAACTTTCTGTTTCTCATCCACTCGTCAAGGTTTCGCTTAAAGAGGGTTAGCGAAGAGCTCTGCCTAATGTAGATCGGAATCTTGTTCCAGAGCATATGTGAAATCCCCACATGGGACAGCAATCAAGGAGCCTGAATCCTCACCACTGACACTGGAGAGGGAAGTTCATTTGGAATGCAAATGAATACACTCAGTGTTTCCAGATGCAGGCCTCTCTGCAATGAGCACAATTTCCCGTAAGAGCACACAGGGCACACACTCAACCTGGGGTCTAGGTGTATCTATTTGTCTCCATCCATGTTCTCAATAAGGTTACCCACTGGCAGGGCTGGTGTTGGCATTTTGGGGGTCCTCAGCAGATGTCAAGTTGGGGGCCCCTAGGCACTTTTAGTCTAAGTATCACTCTGTCACTGCCTCTCCTCATAAGCAACCTTTAAGTTCATGCTGCAAACTTTTAGTTGTGGTACACCCAGACTGACCTGTAGTACAATGCTCGTACATTACAACAGCCCTATGTACCACACTATGTTGGTCCATCACCATTGCACAAAGGAACATTTATAGTTACTACCATTTAGCTGCAACAATGATACATTAGTAAAACTATAAACAGGTCTGGCCTTAGGTGAAATGGTGCCCTTGGCCAACTGTTTCAAACCCCCCCCCCACACACACATACATGCATCCTTCAGTTTTCCCCTTTTTCCCTCCCTCTTGGGCTCCCCATACCATGCACATTACTTTTTTCTTCCTTTTTTCACATTTTACTTACTCTTCAGCTTTTCAAGAAACCACTTCTTACTATGTGTTCTGAAATGCATTTAAAAGTTTTATTTATTTATTTATGTTTTTTATACAACCTTTTCATCCAGTAATGGTCTGAACAGAAAATATAGTTAAGGAAAGAAATTCAGTGCATTGTTGTTCAGCTTTAGTTTTCCTTGCATTATTTCAACATACCTTTCCTGACCAAGACAGCATAGTAAAAACCATTTAGGAAATAACTCAAATAAGCCAGGGTCCAAGACGCTATAAAGTTATAGATGCTCTGGGGTGCATTTTAGTGTATTTTCCCAACCTTTTAATCCAATGGTGGCCTGAACAAAAATCATGAGTAAGAAAAGAATGTCAGTCTTATTTATTTTTCTTTCAAAGAAGACATAAGATGTGCCCAAAGCTTAATATTCAAAGCTGACAAAATAGTAGCTCACAATAAACTAACAAACAAAATACACAGGTTTTATCTGGGGATACTGCCTGCTTCCCTAAAAAAAAAAAATAAAATAAAAGGACAGTCACTGCCTGTACACCCTTCTGGTGTTAGATTGGGATGAAAGGAGAGATTAAAATGATTCCAGTAATCTATTTTACTTTGTTACTCCTAGACAGTACACTGCCCCTATGGAAGTAAGCAAGCTATAGTAACCTTCTTTGTACACCTCTGAGGTCTGTGACAAAAGTAAAAGAATAAATGACCATACTGTCTTCAGCCCAAAGACATGCTATAATGACCCTGTGCATACCTCTAAAGTATGACTGTGATAAAAATTAAAGAAATAATAAGCACGCAGTCCCCTCCATAACCTACATTAGCTTTCCACACACACACACACACACACACACACACACACACACACACACACACACACACACACACACACACACACACACACACACACACGTCTTAGCAAGGCTGGTTTTAGAAAGGGTGAAGTTGAGAGCAGAGGCCATTATTAGCTTTATCCTAACAGGGCCATATCACCTGCTCAGTTTAAAGAACATAATCAGAAAACTAATATTTTTTCTCCTCATTTTTCCTCAACCAGAAACAGCTTTTGTGTGGCCCCACACAGGCAAGGATGATTAAGGGATACTCCTGTATCCATTTATATAGTCTGGGGACACCAGCCTTCTAAAAGATCTAAGTGTTTGAATGCCCTGTGATATATTTTATGCCTAACTTTTGAAATACAATTACTTGTTAGCTGCATTTTTTTACTGATACCTAGAAGAATAATGTATGTGTATTGATATTATTGGGTGTGGGGTGTGTGCACAGATATAAATCAGTGACACACATGCACACACCACACACACACACACACACACACACACACACACACACACACACACACACACACACACACACACACACACACACACACTTGTTATAGCAATAATGCAATAATAGCAAAAAGTTTTGTATTCATTTCAGTAAATAGCAATACACTGTGCAACAGTGGTACTGCCACACCAGATCAGTGACTGCTGTTTAAAAGTCGTCATACAGCAACAGGGGTAAGTTACTTTTATTTACCTTATTGAGGAGTAATACATACCTGTCACTGTCCCTGATTTCACAGACCTTCCCTGCTTTTGCCTATAATTTTGCTGTGTCTTTCAAAAAAATTTTTGATTTGCTGATAAATCATTCAGAATTACAGACAGTCAATAAATACAGACATCAGAGTTTTATATTTCTTATTGTTCAAAAAAATTCATGTTAATGCAAAGGGTGTTATTCTATTAACTTTTTAAGTGAATTAGAATAATATTTAAAATGTGTTCCTGTCTGATTTTGAGCCTTTATTTTGCTATTATTTTTGGCATTGCACTGAATTCTTCATCAAAAAAGTTGAGAGCTATAGTATCTGGTATTCTTCCAGTATCTATAAAACTGCCTGAAAAAGAAAACCATCCCTATAGATTGGAAGCATCAGCTCTTCTTTAAATTCAAGGTTTGTACTGAGATCAGTCTCTCTAGGCTTTATCACAGCCCTGCTCAGGTCAAAGCATATAATGAGAAAATGAATACATTTTTCTACTCATTTTTCCCCAACCAGCAGCAGTCAAGGATGATTAAGCCACCCCTCCCTCCATAGCCACGAGTATTGCAGGTACCTAAAGCTGGCTATGCTGTTAGTTTTAGTGGAGTGAATGTCCACCAGCAGGGTTTAACTAATCCAGGGGCTCTATGTCAGTGGTAAACTTTTATTGAAATTGTGAAGCCTGTTATGTGATAAAACACTGTTACTATAACCAGAGATACCTTAAAGGCGATACAAATAAGAGTCATTACCCACCTGGTTTATTAAGCATACAAGACTGCTGTACTAGTATTTGTTGGTTTGACAGGCATGTTAGAAAATCACAAGATAAGGAAACTTGCTGTGGTTGGGGGACCCCAGCAGCAGGGGGCCCCAGCGACTGCAGGGTTCACTGGTGCCTAAAGCCAGTTATGCCACTGGCACTGTGAAACTAGTGCTTCATGTCCCTGACCTAAGTAGCTGACACACACACTCTTTGAGATTTAATTTACACACACACACACACACACACACACACACACACACACACACACACACACACACACACACACACCTCGGAAAGGCTGGCACAGAATAACTGCTCTATCACTGCCACCAGTCAATTACTACAAGGCTCAAAATGGTACCATTTATACTGAGTGAAGTTAATATTAATACAGATGGTAATGTTGACCAATCATCCAGGCTTTCAGGAGTGGCCAGAGTTATCACCAAATACATATATGCAAATACTCTTAAAGATTAAATATTTTTTAAGAAGGACCAGCCACAATGAAAAGTTTAAATACTAAATAATAAAAGAACAAGAAAATACTAAATATCTATTTACAGTAAACACCAGAGTTTCAGACGCAGGGAATATTAAAAATAACACGAATGGAAAGTTTTATACAGTAATAGAAAAACAGTACTTCTAATCTCACTATGTTTTCATGACTAATCTGAAGAGAATTACTATTCCCTAGTTAAGATACTTACTAACAAAAGGCAAGATGATGTAGGTGAGAGTCTTTCTAGTCAGGTTCAAGACAAAACGCAGAATGCTGACAGCAAACTCCTACTAATATCTAAATATTATTTTTGGCTTACAGAATGACATCACACACATCTGGTCATCTGACTCTGTTTCTCATGCTATCACCAATATTAGGAGCTGATAGGATTTAAGCACCTATGTGTTACCATACACACAGATAGACCTTTGCTCAGATCTCCTGGTAGTCATAAAACCATTTTAACACTTCTATTCCTCCTACAGAGCTACTAAGACAGGCTTCTTATAGACATTGCATCTCTAGCTTCATTCAAAACTGTGGGATAACATCTTTATGGTTTAACCCATAAAGTAATTTAATTTCAGATATTTTTTAAAGTTTGCTGCAGCTGGATTGTGATTAACCTCTGCTCTACCAATATCCTCTATTGAAACATATACATTTAATTCAGTTACAATAATGTATGTACATTTCTTTTTTTTTCCAGCAGGGCACACTGTTGATTCATTTTAACACAAACAAACCTCACAAATACATTTTCAGCACAAGCATCTGCACAAATCAGTTTGATATACAAATGATATATAATTCTTTACAAAATTCCAGCACGTTGTGCTGGCATATGTTATACATCCACTGCCCTACTTCTTCTGGCATGGCTGGCAGTACCTCCTATAAGCAATACTCTTAATACATTTACAGACCTTGTGTGATTCTCTGTTGGTTTGTTAGACAAAAGCCTTAAAGTATGACTTACAATACTGTAAAATGATTATATGTGGCTGCTCTCTAGTGGGTACAGTTGCAACTTTTTCAGATTCCCAGACATACATCTCAACCTCTCAGCTTTCAAAATACTCTCAGGAGGCCATTAAAAATTACAGCAAGGGGCCCAAAATCATAGCACTTAAAATTTGGTTATGAGCAAATTCTTGTTTTGTAGTTGGGGACATAAGGTGTACATTTGCCCTCTTCAGGACATGATGTGTAAAATTAGAACCCTTGTTGTTGTGGTATTTGAAGTCAGAGGAGGGAGGTGGGAAGACTGCACTGCACAGCTTGCCTGCAGTCTGTTAGTGATTGCACTAATCTTCTGCATACATGTTCCCAGGGCTGTTTTGTTCCTTCTTTGTATAACAATTTATTGATATGTAACTATACCACTGTCTTAAATCATCATGAAACTCCTCTCTCTCTCATGTTGCACACACACACACACACACACACACACACACACACACACACACACACACACACACACACACACACACACACACACACACACAATATCAATACTGACACATACACAGAATATAAACACACACACACACACACACACACACACACACACACACACACACACACACACACACACACACACACACACACACATACATACCCAGAATATTAATAGTGACATTTACACAAACATAGAATATTAACAAACACACACACACACACACACACACACACACACACACACACACACACACACACACACAAACACACACATATACAAACACAGAATATTTATACTGACATAAACACAGAATATTAGCGCACACACACACATAAACACACAGAATATTAATACTGACACATACACAAACACAAAATGTTAACATGGACACACAGAATTATAATAGTGACACACAAACACAGAATATTAACAAATACACACACACACACACACACACACACACACACACACACACACACACACACACACACACACACACACACACAGCCAGACTATTGATACTTACACATAAACACAAAATATGAATACACACACACACACACACACACACACACACACACACACACACACACACACACACACACACACACATGCACACACACCACACACTGACCAGTATAGAAGATATGCTGAGTAATTCTAAAAAAATCAGAATGATTTTGCTTGTGCATCTTTTAACAACTAGTGCTGATATAAAATGCATACCTTTCTTGGTGCTGCTGTTTAAAATATTAGAAAGAATTACACAGGCTTGTTTCCATTTTAAACCTGTTCTCTGTATGTAATTAATGCTGTCTTGTTGTTTCTTACCATTACTGATAGCAGCTCCTATGTTGTGGCTATTTGCAGATGCACACAAATATTTGCTTCTGCTGAGCCCTGCCAGTTGCCAGTCTACTCCTGGTCATTCTTAAAAAAATGCATCTTGTATTGCCAGCACTGTTTGAATTAACTATAAACTGCACTTAAATAAAAGGCATGTTTCCAGTACTTTAATAGTACACTTCTTGTATTACCTGCTGCTTGAACGAACTAAAAAACAAGCAAAACATACTTTAGAATTTGTGGCTGAGCCTTTTTTGACCATGATATACTCCAATAAGTCACTTTCTTATTGGCTCTGCAACTGAGCAAATGAAAGAGCATAAATCAGAGCCATCAGTGGCAAAAGCAGAACAGTGGAGAAAAGGAACTTTTAGAGTCTGAAAGTGGAACACTGCCAAATGTGGAGCAGTTGAGAGGTACTTACCCAGACCGGGACATCTCTTACTGAACTGTGAGACTTTGCAAAACAAAATATACCCTAACCATTATAAGAGACTAATTTTCACTTTTTGACTAAAATAATATAGCTTCTGTCTAACCATTTAATTGTTTTTGATGCAGTTATCTGATATTATGATGTTATGATGTTTGTGATATAGACCAAAATGCATTTGAGAATTGTGGATGGCTTGAGCTGCATAGACTGAAAATGCTCCAGTGCAGATGAGACATAACTAAGCAGGGGCATATCGTATGAATAGATGGATAGCTGCCTTTTATAGAGCTAGATGAATCAGATGAGAAATGTTACAAGTGAAGAAGATCAATGTAGTACACAGCATACAAACAAGGGCAAGTTAGCAGTCTTGTGTCTCACTGCGCAACCCACTTGAGACCACATTTAAGACATCACAGTAGCATGAGCATTCACCCAGGTTGGTAGGGTGCAGCTCCGTGCTGGCATAAAAGAACATTTAGCATATGGGAGAGACCACACATACATAGAATATTAACACAAACAAACACACACAACCAAGTTTACTGCTTTAACAAAAGGAGCAGGAAGGGGAATACAAAAAAAGGGTACAGCAAGCAGAGGAAGACAGTGCAGGAGCACAGTAAGGCAAACAGTGTTTGGGAAAGGTAGAGCACTTTTTTACAGGGAATGGGTCCCATTTTCTGTACATTGAGAGAGAAGGGAAGAGGGAGTGGTGAAAGGCAAGAATGGGGATGAAAGGAAGGGAAGGGCAGACAATGGGGGCTGTGACACCTGTGCACTGGCCCAGCCATCAAGGAGCTTCAATCCTCACCACTAACACCAGTGAGGGGTGTCCACATAGGGAAGGATAACAAATACACACACACAGTAAAGTACAATTTCCCTTAAGAGCACACAGAGATCACAGTCAGTCTGGGGCTGGTTTCTCCCTTCCTCCAGATCCCCAATAAGATTCCCCACTGGCACAACTATAGTGTCCAGATCTCACCATAGTGGGCAAGCTAAAACCTCCAGCACTCTCTCTGTCCAACCAGTGCTATGTGTCCCTGCCCAAGTAGCTGACACACACACACACACTGAGATATGAGTTATACACAAACGCACAGACACTTCTGGGGAAGGCTGGTACAGATTCTCCAGCTGTGCCCCCTTTCTGCCCAGTCTAAAAGATAGTACCAGCTGCCACCACCCACTAATATCAGCTACTAAAAATGCCCTTAACAAAGGGTATCCAATTATTACTGTGCAATATTATTATCCAAATGGTAAGTGTGACTGAACAGTAAAGCTTATTGGAGTGACTTGGACAGTATCACTACATACATGCAATGTATTCTAGAGCTTAAATCATCTCTACACAAAACAGCCACAGTTGAAAGGTTTAAAAATATTTAATAATAAATAATAAAAACACAAGACAATACTTGTTACTACACAGTGCTAGTCAAGAGTTCAGAGATCACAGGAAAATGCTTAAAATAATATAGTAGAATAGCTGCGACATCAACACAGAAAAACACTTAGTCTAATCTTCGTATTTCATAGCTATTTCTAAGAGAAACACTAAGGTCTAAGATTCTACTTACATACAGACACAGGCAGATACTGGTGAGTTGGATGTTCTCAAGACAAATACAAGATGCTCTCTGATTCTCTCTCTTGAAATTGATAACAGCTCTGATAAACTCTTTCTACAAGTCTATAAACCCAATATTAACATAGGTAAAATACTTTATAAACACTCCATCTCCCTTATTTGGAATAATCTTCCACTCCATATTAGAAGTCATACTTATCTTCCTAACTTCAAGCATGACCTTATTTTGTACCTCCATAACAACCCCATATGTACCTGTAACCATTCTACTTAACTCCTCCCTTTTCTCCACTAGACTTATCATTAAAACCTTTTTCCTCTTTCTTATCTTACTTTATCCAATGTGCTCTTTTTTCTATACCCTCCCTCTTTATATAATTTACTTTATCCTACTGCTCTTCTTTTCTTTCCTCCTTCCTTTAGATCACTTCATTCCTCCTCTACTCCTATCTTCTTTTGTACTTTCCTTCTTCTGACCTTGTATATAGCTATGTACTATTCCTTGGATTACATTTATTTTCTTATCCACTGTATCCATAAGTTTGTTTTGCTCTTTATATTGTTAACTTGTCTCTATTTGTATGTATTTGTATGTTTTGGTCGGGGCTTTTCCCCTCGGGTCTCCACTGAAAATGGGTAATTTCTTACCCAGTTGGACTAACCCGGTTAACAAATGTGAAATAAATAAATAAATAACTAACACAGTGCTGCTTCACATTACATCATTCTTAACAATTTTCTGTTTTCCCAGGCTAACAGAAATTCATAGGTTAATAGCCTTTTTGATCTTGCAGCTGGTCAGGAAGCCAGAGCAATAAAAGAAATTATACACATAAATTCTAGCCATTAACTCTGGCCTCAAAACTATAGGAAGAATTCCTTCATTTAGACATCTCGTCTCCGAGTTTTGATATCAAACAATTATACAACACTTGACTTATCAGCCTTCCTACAGCAGAGTGCACTGTTGTTACATTTTTGCAGGTCCACATTTAACAGCATTTTCTTCCATTTAAGAGAACAAGCCTGTGGCTTATATTAATATTTAGAATAGACAGAATTATCTACAAAATTCTGTTTGCCAAGGCTGGCAGCCTTCACCTATCTTCATAGGGGCACAGAAAAAAATTATGAACAGGGGAGAATGTGCATATACAAGAGGAAGGCATGAAATATACCTAGACAAACAGAGGGGATGCAGCGGGTTGGGGACAGAGTGGGTATAGTTAGGATGCCAGCTGCTCATTGGCCAACAGAAAAGTTATGGGAAGTCTGTATATAGAGGTTCTAGGTCTGGGTAGCCAGTGGTATAGACCATATCTGCCTCTGATGGCACTGAACAACTAGTCTAGTGAGTCTGAAACCTCCTACATGAAGCGTTTATGAATGGTGACTCAGTGTGTTATTGCTTGATCAACCACTTCCTCCATCACACTTTTCAACTCAGGCTGTGGTGGGAAAGGCAACTGGGGCAGACTACCTGCCTAGGTAGGGCTGGACCCCCTGGCACTCCCATCCCACTCACTCACCTTATCCACAGCCTCAGCCAGGGTGGCAGCAGGTGGCAGCTAATGAAGTTGTATCTGAGATGGAGCATCATGACATGCAGAAGGGAGATGCAAAGGGAAAAGTGCAATTAATGATGAGGACCCATACCTGGTATATCATACATAGAGCAGGTGTGGAAAGAGGACACTACTGATTTTTCTGTGATTTTACTCTGTACTGCCTCCTGTGGCAGGTGACAAATTTATCCTGTCATTTTGCCCATGCTGAAAGTCAAAATGGATATACAAACTAAACTATCATATACAGGTATGTGTGAGTAAGGCACAGATTACAGCTCCACATATATGTGCATGCATACATAAAACTAAGAGGCTGTCCACTGCCTCAGACAGATAAAAAAACTAACACATTTTTGTGCAGTGAAGCAGAAATGGGACATGCTGCTCAAATTTAGGATAGCAAGCTACATTATCACAAGTAGGTACAAAGGAACAGAAGCATCTACACTACCACAGGTATGTGCCATTAATTAAAAGCAGGAAATGTAGAGATAAACCCAGCAAGGGCAGTGTCAGGTACCTGACCCCAAAAACACACAGTGCCACAAAACACAAATGCCAGCAGTACACAAAACATAGCTATACAGTCACTCACAGCAGCCAAGCTGGTATATCCTGGGATCTGTTGGAGGAAACAGATCTAAACTGTAATATATTTGTGAAAGACAGAAAAACAGGTTATTAATTGCAGTATGACACTTTAGAAATGGCAGATACAGTTTGAGACATTCCTGCCTTCTCTCTGTTTTCCAAGCCTGGAGATCTTCAAGGGAGGGATGGGACAGGTTATCATACATGTGACTACACTGCTCAGTGGTACAGGTGATACTGGTTGCCTAGCTCAGCTGGTCCTCAAGGTCATACCAGGCACCACCTTACTGAATGATCCTGCCTAAGGTCCAATCAGCAGCTCCATGAACTGGTTGCGTGAGGAAAACAGCATTATTTTGCACTTCTTAACACATCAGGATGGTGCTTCCTGTGTGATACTAGCATTTGGCAGTATTACTATGAATCTAAAGCAATACAAAATCATCGCAGCCTGGGAATCATGCCCTACATGGGACTTTGACTTGAGTGTAGTGCATATTAGCATTGTGATGTAACATGATATTCCTGCATGCGTGACACGGCATGTCATGTACAAATGGCAGAACGTGTCTATGCTTTCAGTTGCAGATGCATTTCTGTGAAAGACAACAATTCATAGGCATTGCTATAATTTAGCCTCATTAGCATATATGTGATGCAAACTGGTATTTATTAGTAATTTTTACCCCCAATCTGCCATGTTAGATGTCAAAGCATGCAGCAATGAAACAGCAGTTGCAGATGTATCTGAGCATCTTGAACCACTATCGGACAGCACAGAAGCAGCAATTATATAGGACACAGCCCAGAAGAGGTAAATTGTGGTAAGTGGTATTGCAGTAGTGGTATATCCATGGGAATATTAGCCTGTTAATAACATTTTGTAACAGTCATGTAGGTGTAGTAATACCATTGTTTAGTGCTGTGCAACATAGGTCTGCAGCTGTAGAGTGTGTAGGTTATGCACCTGTACCTCTACAGCTATACAAGGAATAACAACCTATTGTAACAGGACTGCCACCCTTCCAGTCTGCTCTAGATTGTATTACACCAGTGATGTAACATGAGTGCTCATGGTTGGGAATAGGCAATGGTAACATTTCAGGATGTGTGGTAGCATTACTGGTCTGGATTGTGCTGCCCTACAATGGAATGCTGCGTCCTAATGACTCCTCCCCCTCCTGACTGCTTTCATGTCGAATGCACATCTGCCATGAGTACGCCTGGAATACTCCTGGCATTATATTCCTGCTCCCTGTGCCACCCATGTGTCCCTGTCTGCTTGGCTGCATGCCTGCTGACAGGGAAAACCCTATCTTCCAATGATCCCATATGTGTTATGTACCCAGCTGTATCCCTGTATAGGTCTGCCATACCAATATGCACATTAACTACTAGAATACTCCCATTGGTCAGTATATATGTGGGGTGCACTGTCTAAGTATCTCTGTCCAACTCTGCAATATGCAAAATAGCCATTGCTAACATATGCATGTCAGTGCTGCTCAGAGAGACAGAGACACACACACACACACACACACACACACACACATTACGTGCCTATGAATATGGTGTACTATCTCCCTAGGTACATACCTGCCCTCCAGAGACAGTAACGTGCAGAGGTTACTCAAGTTCAGCCCAGATGACAAAAAAATTCTGCTGTTGGCACACAGGACCCATGGGTGACCTCTATTTGGGAGTTTGGTTCTCAGCAGTCTCTACAGGACTTAGTTTGGAACACATTGTTCCATGATGTTAGTAGTGAAGTATGAGTAATTGCACAATATAACAATGTCACACATGTGGTAATGACATAATGAGGTCAGCCTCGCAGATGGCAGACAACGTAACATATATGACATAACAGTGGGAAGGACTGCAACTGGAGGAATCACCACCAGTCAGCTTAGTAGCCAGACTGCATATATTATAAAGTGACTCTGCCCAGACTGATGTTAGGGTACATGCACTGACCACAGCCTGTGTGCCCTATAGGTATGCTGGATGTTCAGAGGACTGCCAGCACAGGTAAGTGTATGATAGTTGTCACCATGCATCCGCCTGTCATTTGCATGCACACCAGAGGGCATCACAGCTTGCTGGGTGGGCACTGCCACTGTATTTTTTCATATATTATGTATTAGCAGGACAGACCACTGCTTTGGTGATATATATAGAAGGCTGGGTCAGGAGAATTGGCTGAGGGCAGCAACTGTGCAGGGCTTGATGTTGATGCCAACAAACCGATTATCTCACAGGTCCAGGACACATTGACACTGTCTGCATCCTTCCCGGGTGATCTTACTCCTACTGATCTGGGTGACACTGTGGCTTCCTTCACACCTCCTAACCAAGAGGATGCACAGCATGAGGGCTTGTCTCACCTCTCGGGGGGGGGGCTTCCCCATGACTGAAATGCCACTTCTACCACTTGGGCCTTTGGTGGCAGATCAGCATTCTGAATCTGATGTGCAGATACATAATTTACAGCAGGCTACCAGTGGTTCAAGGCACCATCCAGTGTCACATCCTGCCCTTGACATGCAGCTGGATTTCAATCTCAGTTAACAAAAGTGCAGGGCTTTAATGTGGATACAGTTTGCAGCTATTCATGCTAACTTGGAGATGACTGGCATGGAGCACGGCCTCTAAGAGGGTGGCCCTCAGCACTGTCAAAGACTCCAGAAGACAGTTGAGTGCCATCCAGGAATTATGGCATGATTAGAGCCTGTGGTCTATGGTGGCACTCACACTGCAGCATGGCTATTTCCATGCAGATGTTAGCCATTTCCATCATTGGTGCTCTATACCCCAAAATTACCTGTGACCAGAGGAGTGTGTGCACCTGTGTGGGCCACATAGGATCATCATTAAAAGGAATACAGTCTGCATCCATAATTGTCAAGTAATGATGGCTGGGATGCCTGCTTCTTCATCATTGTATGTAGCATGCAGCATGATATGAACAGCTGAGAGGCTGTGGCAAGAGCATAAAGCAATGCCCCAAGATATGTCTAGGCAAAAGAAATGGGTGTTCAGCACACCACACATTTGCTCTAATATATTCCTGGCTTAGACATGGGCATTATTATATTGATGCTTAGCCATGCTTTGTGGGTTCCATAGGAGTGTTATCAGCAATGGTTTCCAGAGGGGTATCATTTATCATCTGCAGCACATTAGAGACATAGAGGTGGTAGAATCATGGGTGGGTGATGTGTACATACAGTCTATAGCTTTGATGTGTGGCTGACTCCTTCCTGTTCAGAGAAAATTTACTGGATGCTATTCAGTCCCTTAAAAGTACTACACTTCTAGACCTGCAAAGAGTTCTGTGTCACACTTTGCATTAAAGGACTCTGAACTGATCCTTCTGCTTGTAACTGAGTGGCTTACCACAAAATACAAACAATGTTAATTAATAAAATCCAATAGATTAATCTTGTTTCAACTGCACACACATTCAGCTGCAACTGCATACAGAATCAGAAAGCTGAAACTGAATATTACTTACTTAATTTGAAATAAATTAAATGTCCAATACTTTCATGTGATGATTAGTAGCCAGCAGAGCAGATTGATATTTCAGGATCTTCGTACTTCAGCTCTGTAATAATTTTGTTCATCTCCATTTGTGTGACATATATTACATGAGTTGTACTATTAGGAAATTGATCTGATAGCTTATGATCTCTTCATGTATACTTACAAAGGATTACTTGTATTGCACCGTGCAATATAAACCATTTTATTTTATGGTCCTATAAAGGAACATTTCTCAGAGTGGGTTCCTGCCATTGCTAATGTTTCCCACTGCTTGTAGCAATAGGTGTCATATCAATAGTGACAATCATCTCATGTCAATGTTCACACTTCCAGGTGTCTAACCCTGCCATGGTTGTTCTTCTATACCTTTACACATACAAGCACACATGCACACTCATGTCTATGGCTAGTTTACTGTGTCTTTTCCACTTACTGCATGTCTTTGGAATGTTGTAGGAAACTGTAGCACCTGGAGAAAACCCATGTGAATGCAAGGAGGTTATGCAGACTCTGCACAGAAGGCAACCCAGGCATATATTTTTGTATGTTGGTTGAGTGATTATAGACTCCACAGAAATGTGTATGTGTGGGTCAGACTGTCTGTGTATGGGGGTTTCAGTTAGGGCACATGAATGCACATCATCCAGTGTTCTCTTTTGCTCACTTATTTTTTACCTCCCTGTGTTATGAAATTTTGCAGTATACATATATTTTTCCTACGCCTATTTAAAGATTTACTAAATGGTATCCAAAGTGGAGGAGGCACCAACACTGGCTGACTTTTTACAATTTTGAGGAGCAGGAGGTTCCTTAATGCTTTCATTGCACAGGGGCAATATCAGCACTTTGGTAAACCTGTGTAGTCCACAAACTGGAACTTAGGGGATGTGTGGCTTTCTTATTCCTGTGGATACTAAGGCCATCACAATACTTACTATGGAGATCTTTCAGAGAAAGACTGAGAGCACATTGTTATCTCACAGGTTTTGGCCTTCAGGATGCTTCAGCATTTCCTCAATGTTATTCTAGCCCTTGTGGATAAGCACATCTATTTCTCACCATCACCACCAGACAAGTTACCACCATGCCTGCTTTCTATGACCTGGCATACTTCAGTGAGGTTCTTAAAGCAATACATTCTGTTCCTGTGGCTGTCAGAGCCCCACTTTATCCATGGAGTGAGAAGTACCATAACAGGAAGGGCCACTATTTCATCAAGTGTCAGGTGATGTGTGATTCACTTCTGTATCACCAAAACCTTGACTCAACATCCTGACAGTGCCCATGATTCCCACATTCAACATAAAAGTTCACTATACTGCCACTTACTGCATGGACACCTGGTAGGTATATGCAGAATAAATCACCAAGCACCCCTAAATGTTTTTTTATAGAGTATGAGTAACATTTCATTATTATCCACCCATCTTCATGAGCCCCTCTCCCCATTATGATTTTCAGATGATGCAGACTATGCATTTGAACCCTGACTAATGACACTAGTCTGTAATCCATAAGGAGCTGCAGAGGAACACTAACACTACCCTGTCTCAGACATGGATAGTCATTCAGCCTGCTTAAAGCCCATTTCCTCTGCCTGAATGAGTGTGGGAGCTCTTCAGTATGATCCTACTACTGCTTGCAGAATGTTTACTGCTGGTTACATTCTGCATAATACAATTCTATGTCAGTCTGGTACACTGGTACCACAACCAGCACCAGCGGGACATACATCTCTCTCCCTCCTATACAACACCTGAAACTTGTACCCGTGATGATAGTAAAGGCAGGTAGCTGACAACATTATTACAGTATCCCCTTAGGCAAGCTCATGCATGGCACACAATAATGCAAGTAAAGTGGCAACAACTAGTCCATAACTATGGGCCTTGCCGGTCACTACGTGACGGTGTAAGGTCACAAAGATAAAACTTGGTGTATGCAGTATTACCTGTAGGCTATGCTGTGTAGTGCATGGCTGACTTACACTGGGCATCATCTGTAAGCTATGCTGTGTAGTGTATGGTCAACTCACACTGTGCATTATCTATAGGCTGTGCTGTGTAGTGCAAGGTCAACTCATATCATAAATCAGATGGTCATCCACACACCACTAAAAATATATAGTTAATATGGTTGCAGCCATCATCGGTCATCCACACACCATACACAAATATATGGTTAATATGGTCAAAGCCATCATCGGTCATCCACACACCATACACAAATATATAGTTAATATGGTCACAGCCACCACTGGTCATCCACACACCATACACAAATATATAGTTAATATGGTCACAGCCATCATTGGTCATCCACTCACCATACACAAATATATAGTTAATATGGTCACAGCCATCATTGGTCATCCGCACACCATACACAAATATATAGTTAATGTGGTCACAGCCATTATCCCCTGCACAGTACTCATTGTACTGAGATGCAAGTGTCAGGTACACCAGTGGGGTGACAGGGGGTGGAGCAGGCTGGGTTATGAAGTAGGGCATGTTTGATACAGCAGTAACCCTTCATGTAGATGCAGGCTTAATAATCAAATCTGAAGATGGTTTGGGTTGCCTACTGAATTGGGTCTCAACCCTTCCCTTGATGGAATTGTGGTATCAATATGGTTTTAAAACTGTGTAAACATGACCAAATAGTGTATAATTTATTTTTTTCTAATAGTTTTTTTCTCTCCCAACAGGCACATGCATGCATTTATTTATTTATTTTTTTATTGAAGGTCTTTCTTTCTTGTCTTGAGTTTCTTACCATGTTAAAGTACTTTGCTTAGTTGATGTCAGTACTAACTGGGGGCTGGGATTTCTAAGCCTGCATGACATCGGGTGTGTAGATTACATCTGGACTGCATAATACACAATGGCCCCTTAATAAAAGTTTTGGGAAGGGTCTGAGTGAATGGGAATGAGTGCTGCTGTGAGATCACATTGACATTGAGTTGCTACAGTGGTGTGAAGATAGGTGAAGGTTGCCAGTCTAGCTAGATAGAATTTTGTAGATAATTCTGTCATTTGTAAATATTAATGTAAGCCACAGGCTTGTTCACTTAAATGTGAAAAGACTGTATTGGATGTTGAACTGAAAAAAATGTAACAACAGTGCACTCTGCTGTAAGAAAGCTGATAAGTCAAGCATGTCATGACTGTCTTTGATCTCAGGGCTCGGAGCCGAGATGTTTGGATGAAGGAATTTTGGCTATTGTTTTGTGACCAGACACCCCTCATTGGTGTTAGTGGTGAGGTTTGAGACTCCTTGATTGCTGGGCCAGTGCACGAGCATCACATATTAATTGGCGGCGGTGGTGTGATTGAGGCTTCTTGATTGCTGGGCCAGTGCACGGTTGTCACATATTAATTGTTTGGCAGTGGTGGGATATCCACACTACATATTAATTGGTTGGCAAATACTAATTGGCTTGTAGTGGTGTGGGTAGTGTGAATTCCTGCTGCTTGTGTACAGTGATCAACGAAGGTGTTTTTGTACTCTAAATAAGCCACACAATGAATATTCAGAGTTCAGA
The DNA here is from genome assembly GCF_019279795.1 of Protopterus annectens. Lineage (NCBI taxonomy): Eukaryota > Metazoa > Chordata > Ceratodontiformes > Protopteridae > Protopterus > Protopterus annectens. The sequence continues at coordinate 191,317,148 of NC_056737.1, forward strand.
TCATAATTGTTTTATTTCTTTTGTTAGCTTAGTTAGTCAGGGAGAGCAGGCAAGGATGTCAGCAGAGGAGTACAGAAAGCTGACAAGGAGACAGCTGGCTGAGATGTGCCAGGCTAGAGGACTGGTGCATGGAAACCTGACTAAGGCAGACATGATTGTAGCTTTGGTTACAGCTGCATCAGAAAACAGCGACCAGGTTGATGATCAGACTGGCAGTGGAGATGTACCACACTCAGAGAATGGACAGCTCAACTTTTCTACAGAGGACTTAAAAATCCATCTGAAGCCAAAGAAACTTGAGTTGGAGGCCATGCGTGTGGAAATAGAAGCAGCAGAGAGACTGAGGCATCTAGAGAGTGAGGACAATGAAAAACTGCAACATTTGCAGGTTGAGGAGAATGGGAAACTGCTATGCCTGGAAGCTGAGGAAAAGGAAAGGCAGAGACAGCATGAAAAGAAGATGCTGACTCTTTTGCAGAGTCATGGAGGTAATGGGGAAGGGAGTAACTGGACCCCAGAAGCACAAAAAGCCAATACATTTCTTCCATAGTTTAAAGAGGGGGATACTTTTGATAGTTTCATTCATATGTTTGAAAGGGTATGTAAACAGTATGATGTTGACCAAAGGCTCTGGGTATGGTTCCTGACCCCCTTACTCCATGGTAAAGCTGTAACTGTGTTGTCTAAAATGTCTGATGTTGACTGTTTTAATTATACTACTGTTAAGAACTGTTTGTTAGAATTTTTTAAGCTAACACCTGAAACGTAGGAAAAAGTTTTGTGATCACAGATGCAAGGCAGATGAAAGTGCGTGTGAATATGTTGCTGAACTGAACACTTATTTTCATAGGTGGGTGAGTGGATGTCAGGTCACCACATTTGAAGGGTTGGTAGACCTTTTGGTGAGGGAACAAGCCCTTAGCACTTTGCCTGAGGACATGAGAATCTGGTTAGCTGATAGACAATGTGCGACTTCAGATGAGTTGGGTAAGAAGGGAGACCTATACCTAGCAAGCATGGCATCCCTGCACAGGAAAAGGACCCCAGTACTGCTCATGGGTCTAAAAGAACCCATGGTGGGCAGCACAGACTGCCCCAACAGAATCTGCCAGTAGCAGGGGAAGCCACTAGTCCAGGTACATGTCCAGGACCTAGGGTTAAATGTTTTGAATGCAACCAGTGGGGCCATGTGGCATACAGATGTCCATGGTGGCAAGGTGGGGAACAAAAAATGAGGGAGCCAGTAAGTGGGGAAGACAACATGCCAACAGTAGGTTGTCTTGAAACAACAAGGGTACTGCACTACCATCCTGCAGATGTCCTGATAGAGAAGGATTTGGATGAGGCAGTATCATATGTTAATGCAGTTACACGCAGTCAGGCTTTGAGACAAGCATGTAGGCCTGGTAGCCTGGGAGAGACCCAGACAGACCGCATACTTGCAGCCAGGACTGGTGAGGTGGTTACTTCAGGGAGGTAGCTACGCTGTAGCAGTGAGACTGAAGGTGAGCCACAGTTGCTTGTGGGTACTGATGTTCCCTTGGACAGAGTGAATGCAAAGGTAGAGCTACATAGTAGTACCCAGGCTGACAGTGAGGCACCACTGTCAGTGGATGCCAGACTTCCTATGGAAGGGGGAGCTGGGAAGGGTTACAAAGAGAGAGTTGAGACAGGCTCAGCTCTCAGACCCTACATTGCAAGGCCTGAGGCAGGTAGCTAGTGAGGGACCTGATTCTTAAGGGAAGGGGGAATCTGTATACATCAACTAAGTACTTTGCTTAGTTGATGTCAGTACTAACTGGGGGCTGGGATTTCTAAGCCTGCATGACATCGGGTGTGTAGATTACATCTGGACTGCATAATACACAATGGCCCCTTAATAAAAGTTTTGGGAAGGGTCTGAGTGAATGGGAATGAGTGCTGCTGTGAGATCACATTGACATTGAGTTGCTACAGTGGTGTGAAGATAGGTGAAGGTTGCCAGTCTAGCTAGATAGAATTTTGTAGATAATTCTGTCATTTGTAAATATTAATGTAAGCCACAGGCTTGTTCACTTAAATGTGAAAAGACTGTATTGGATGTTGAACTGAAAAAAATGTAACAACAGTGCACTCTGCTGTAAGAAAGCTGATAAGTCAAGCATGTCATGACTGTCTTTGATCTCAGGGCTCGGAGCCGAGATGTTTGGATGAAGGAATTTTGGCTATTGTTTTGTGACCAGACACCCCTCATTGGTGTTAGTGGTGAGGTTTGAGACTCCTTGATTGCTGGGCCAGTGCAGCATCACATATTAATTGGCGGCGGTGGTGTGATTGAGGCTTCTTGATTGCTGGGCCAGTGCACGGTTGTCACATATTAATTGTTTGGCAGTGGTGGGATATCCACACTACATATTAATTGGTTGGCAAATACTAATTGGCTTGTAGTGGTGTGGGTAGTGTGAATTCCTGCTGCTTGTGTACAGTGATCAACGAAGGTGTTTTTGTACTCTAAATAAGCCACACAATGAATATTCAGAGTTCAGATCATAATTGTTTTATTTCTTTTGTTAGCTTAGTTAGTCAGGGAGAGCAGGCAAGGATGTCAGCAGAGGAGTACAGAAAGCTGACAAGGAGACAGCTGGCTGAGATGTGCCAGGCTAGAGGACTGGTGCATGGAAACCTGACTAAGGCAGACATGATTGTAGCTTTGGTTACAGCTGCATCAGAAAACAGCGACCAGGTTGATGATCAGACTGGCAGTGGAGATGTACCACACTCAGAGAATGGACAGCTCAACTTTTCTACAGAGGACTTAAAAATCCATCTGAAGCCAAAGAAACTTGAGTTGGAGGCCATGCGTGTGGAAATAGAAGCAGCAGAGAGACTGAGGCATCTAGAGAGTGAGGACAATGAAAAACTGCAACATTTGCAGGTTGAGGAGAATGGGAAACTGCTATGCCTGGAAGCTGAGGAAAAGGAAAGGCAGAGACAGCATGAAAAGAAGATGCTGACTCTTTTGCAGAGTCATGGAGGTAATGGGGAAGGGAGTAACTGGACCCCAGAAGCACAAAAAGCCAATACATTTCTTCCATAGTTTAAAGAGGGGGATAATTTTGATAGTTTCATTCATATGTTTGAAAGGGTATGTAAACAGTATGATGTTGACCAAAGGCTCTGGGTATGGTTCCTGACCCCCTTACTCCATGGTAAAGCTGTAACTGTGTTGTCTAAAATGTCTGATGTTGACTGTTTTAATTATACTACTGTTAAGAACTGTTTGTTAGAATTTTTTAAGCTAACACCTGAAACATGTAGGAAAAAGTTTTGTGATCACAGATGCAAGGCAGATGAAAGTGCGTGTGAATATGTTGCTGAACTGAACACTTATTTTCATAGGTGGGTGAGTGGATGTCAGGTCACCACATTTGAAGGGTTGGTAGACCTTTTGGTGAGGGAACAAGCCCTTAGCACTTTGCCTGAGGACATGAAAATCTGGTTAGCTGATAGACAATGTGCGACTTCAGATGAGTTGGGTAAGAAGGGAGACCTATACCTAGCAAGCATGGCATCCCTGCACAGGAAAAGGACCCCCAGTACTGCTCATGGGTCTAAAAGAACCCATGGTGGGCAGCACAGACTGCCCCAACAGAATCTGCCAGTAGCAGGGGAAGCCACTAGTCCAGGTACATGTCCAGGACCTAGGGTTAAATGTTTTGAATGCAACCAGTGGGGCCATGTGGCATACAGATGTCCATGGTGGCAAGGTGGGGAACAAAAAATGAGGGAGCCAGTAAGTGGGGAAGACAACATGCCAACAGTAGGTTGTCTTGAAACAACAAGGGTACTGCACTACCATCCTGCAGATGTCCTGATAGAGAAGGATTTGGATGAGGCAGTATCATATGTTAATGCAGTTACACGCAGTCAGGCTTTGAGACAAGCATGTAGGCCTGGTAGCCTGGGAGAGACCCAGACAGACCGCATACTTGCAGCCAGGACTGGTGAGGTGGTTACTTCAGGGAGGTAGCTACGCTGTAGCAGTGAGACTGAAGGTGAGCCACAGTTGCTTGTGGGTACTGATGTTCCCTTGGACAGAGTGAATGCAAAGGTAGAGCTACATAGTAGTACCCAGGCTGACAGTGAGGCACCACTGTCAGTGGATGCCAGACTTCCTATGGAAGGGGGAGCTGGGAAGGGTTACAAAGAGAGAGTTGAGACAGGCTCAGCTCTCAGACCCTACATTGCAAGGCCTGAGGCAGGTAGCTAGTGAGGGACCTGATTCTTAAGGGAAGGGGGAATCTGTATACTGGGACAAGGGGTTACTGTATAGAGACTGGAGCCCTGAGGTGGATTTGCCCTCCATTGAGGCAGAAAAGGTGGCAGATGCTTTGTTAGAGATTTTCAGCAGGGTAGGTTTCCCAAAAGAAATACTGACTGACAGAAGTGCCAATTTCATGTCAGACCTGCTGGGTTGTCTGTGGAAATACTGTGGGGTGAAGCACCTGAAGACCACTTGCTACCATCCCCAGACTAATGGTCTTGTTGAGAGGTTAAACTCTACAATCAAGTCCATGTTACGAGCATTTGCAGGCCAGTTTAAGAGGGAGTGGGACAAATATTTGCCCCATCTGTTGTTTGCTTACAGAGAGGTTCCTCAGGAATCCACAGGCTTTTCACCCTTTGAGTTGCTGTATGGGCATAGGGTGAGGGTAGGTCTAGATTTTATTCATAATGCGTATTAAGGTGGGTGTGAACCTCACAAGGGGTCTGTTGCGGCATATGTCCTAAACCTCAGGACAAGGCTCAGGAAACACATGGGCTTGGCCCAGGAGAACCTGGCAGAAGCCCAACAACGGAAAAAGGTATGGTATGACAGGAATGCTCGAGCTAGAGAGTACGCTGTAGGGCAGCAGGTAATGCTTCTCATTCCTGTCAGACACAACAAGCTGCAAGCAGCTTGGGAGGGACCCTACAATGTGGTAAGAAAGGTAAGTGATGTTAACTAAATGGTGGAACTGCTAGGCAGGAGGCAGGGGCACAAATTGTACCATGTTAACATGATGAATCCTTACTATGATAGGGAGGCCCTTGTGCTGAGCATTTGCAGTGGATTGCAGGAGAAGTCTGAGGGAGATCTGGTGACTGATCTCCTCAGTGAAGCCCGGAATGACACCTCAGTGGAAGGGGTAGCAATGTCCCAGTAGTTATCTCCTACCCAAGTTCGAGAAATATGAGCAGTGTTACAGGAGTTTGGGGACATGTTCAATGGGAAACCAGGGTGCACCCATCTGGTGCAGCACCAGGTGGATACAGGACCCCAAAGGCCTATTAGGCAGGCTCCTTATAGGGTGCCTGAGAGAGTCAAGCAGACTCTGATGGAAGAGATACAGGAAATGTTGGAACTAGGGATAATTCAAGAGTCCAACATTCCCTGGGCCTCCCCAGTGGTGCTGGTACCAAAGGAGGATGGCAGCACCAGGTTCTGTGTGGACTACAGGAAATTAAATAGTCACACAGAGTCAGATGCTTATCCCATGCCTAGGACTGATGAGGCCCTAGAGCAGATGCGTGGGGATAAGTATCTTACAACCATTGATCTTACCAAGGGTTACTGGCAGGTGCCCTTGACTCCCAGTGCTAAAAAGAAGTCAGCCTTTGTGACTCCTTTCGGCTTGTATGAGTTCACAAAGATGCCCTTTGGGATTAAAAATGCCCAAGTGACTTTCCAGGCTGGCAGATAATATCCTAGCAGAAGCAGGAGGGTTTGCCCTTGCTTATCTAGACGATATTGCCATCTGCAGCCATTCCTGGCAAGAGCACCTTCATCATGTCAGGGAGGTGCTGGGCAGACTACAGAGGGCAGGGTTGACCACTAAGCCCAGCAAATGTCAGGTGGGTATGGCAGATGTCTCCTACCTGGGACACAGAGTGGGAAGTGGTAAGATCAGGCCAAAACCTGTCAAAGTAGAAGCCTTTCAGGCATGGCCTGCACCTGTTACCAAAAAGCAAGTGAGGGCATTCTTAGGGACAGCAGGGTACTACAGAAAGTTTGTCCCCAGTTATAGTACTATAGCTGCTCCCCTCACAGACCTGACAAGGAAGAAGAGCATGCTGGACCCCAGCATGTGAGCAGGCATTCCAGGAGCTTAAGGAAGCTTTGGGAGGGCCCCCTGTGTTAGCCAGTCCAGATTACAGCAAATAATTTGTTGTGCAGGTGGATGATTTGAAACATGGGGTGGGGGCTGTACTTAGCCAGATTTCTTCAGAGGGAGAAGAGCACCCAGTGGTTTATCTCAGTCATAAGCTCCAACCCAGGGAGGAATGCTATGCAGCTGAAGAAAAGGAATGTCTAACTATAGTGTGGGCACTGTAGAAACTTCAGCCTTATCTGTATGGAAGAAAATTAACTGTAGTTACAGATCACAATCCCCTAACATGTTTAAACAGATCCAGCCAGCAAAATGCCAAGTTGCTAAGATGGAGTCTAGGGTTGCAAGCATATGATATGTCAGTGCAGCACCCCAGTGGGATTAGCAATCCCAAGGCAGATGGGCTCTCAAGACAGGGAATGGGGTAAGGTATACTCAGATAGACCCAACCCTCTCAAGCAACATTTCTCAAGGGTCACTTGAAAAACTAGCTTGAGTTCTCCCGGGGGGAGGTGTGAAGATAGGTGAAGGCTGCCAGCCTAGGAAGACAGAATTTTGTAGATAATTATGTCATTTGTAAATATTAATGTAAGCCGGTTGCACTTTATAATCGCGAAATACTGAAATCTTTAATTTCAGTATTTTGTGACCATAAAGGTGAAACCTTCAAATACCAAACCTTCACAATTCCGAAACTACAAATCCCAAACACAAAGCATACACCACACAACACATAAACCACAACACCCGTACTACAAAACAAATAAACACACGAAGACAAAACACGAAACATCCACATACTTAGACTACACATAAACAGGGGGGCAAGCCCCCCTGCACCCCCCATGTTGGAGGCTGCACCCCCCACTTATATATACTAACTTCGAGATTGCACAAACAGTAAAATAACAGTACACTCACACCCAGACATTCCACAGTCCCACACACGCACACACACACACACACACACACACACACACACACACACACACACACACACACACACACACATAGACAGACATCAACACATCCAACAATTACACACTCATACGTTCACCTTCCTACCCTAACACACACATACAACTTACATTCTCACATACACTCAAACTCCCACTCAAAACCCTTACAAAACATTCACTTACCTTAGATTCCACGTAAATCCATGTACTACACCAAACAACATCCAAACCAAATAGCGCACGTCACGTAACATAAAGCCATAAGCGTGAATTCAAAATATTCAAATTCACGATTATGCACTTTCGACATTTTAAAAATTTGCCTTTATGGTTGCGAAATACTGAAATTCGAGATTTCAGTATTTTGCGATTATAAAGGGGAACCTGTAAGCCACAGGCTTGTTCTCTTAAATGTGAAAAGTCTGTATTGGATGTTGAACTGAAAGAATTTAACAGTGTACTCTTCTGTAAGAAAGATGATAAGTCAAGCATGTCATCATGACTGTCTTTGATCTCAGGGTTCAGAGCCGAGATGTCTGGATGAAGGAATTCTGGCTATTGTTTTGAGACCAGAGTTAATTGTTAGAATTTGTATGTATAATTTCTTTTATTGCTCTGGCTTCCTGACCAGCTGCAAGATCAAAAGGGCTATTAACCTCTGAGTTTCTGTTAGCCTGGGAAAACAGAAAGTTGTTAAGAATGATGTAATGTGAAGCAGCATTGTATTATCAATTTAAAGAGAGAAAATCAGAGAGCATTTTGCATTTGTCTTGAGAACATCCAACTCATCAGTATCTACCGGTGTTCTGTATGTAGATAGGATCTTAGACTTCAGTGTCTCTTTTAGAAATAACTAGGAAATAGGAAGATTAGACAGTTGTTTTCTGTATTGATGTCAGAACTATTCTACTGTATTATTTTATGCATTTTTCTGTGTCTGAGCTCTTGACTAGCACTGTATAGTAAGAAGTATTGTCTTGTGTTGTTACTATTTATTATTAAATATTTTTAAACATTCAACTGTGGCTGTTTTGTGTAGAGATAATTTAAGCTCTAGAGTACATTGCATGTATATAGTGATACTGTCCAAGTCACTCCAAATAAGCCTGGACTGTTCAGTTGCACTTAGCATTTGGATAATAATACTGCACAGCAGAATTGGACACCCTTTGATAGGGGCCTTTTTGGTAGCTGATAAATATTAGTGGGTGGTGGCAGTGATTTCTACCTTATAGACTGGGCAGAAAAGGGGCACAGCTGGAGAACCTGTGCCAGCCTTCCCCAGGAGTGTCTGTGTGGTTGTATATAGCTCTTATCTCAAAGTGTGTGTGTGTGTGTGTGTGTGTGTGTGTGTGTGTGTGTGTGTGTGTGTGTGTGTGTGAGCTACTTGGGCAGGGACATGAAGCACTGGTTGGACAGAGAGGGTGCTGGAGGTTTTAGCTTGCCCACTAGGCTGAGATCTGGACCCTATAGCTGTACCAGTGGGGAGTCTTATTGAGGATCTGGAGAGAAAGGGAGAAACCAGCCCCAGACTGACTGTGATCTCTGTGTGCTCTAAAGGGAAATTGTACTTTACTGTGTGTGTATTTGTTATACTTCCCAATGTGGACACCCCTCACTGGTGATAGTGGTGAGGATTGAGGCTCCTTGACTGCTGTGCCAGTGCATGGGCATCACAAGCGGTGTGACCTGCATGGTGCTGCTGAGGTCCTTGATAGTGACATACCAGTGCTGTGAGACTGTGACCCTGACTGTGAGGTTCTTCCATATGATGGTAAAATCTGTCAGCATCCAGCATGCTGACTCATGGTAAAATCCACATTCATGGATGTTGGACTTGACTGGGCCACCTCTGGTGTATGAGAAACATAGCATTGGTGCACATGGACTGAACCCCTGCCCTTCTCAACTGTTTCAGACATGTATACCTGGTAAGTCATCACAGGTGTGTGGACAAAGGCTAATATGGATGCTGTTTGAGCAACCATGCTGCACAGGAGGATCATTATGGCATTGTCTCTAACCTGCACCATTCTCATGTATTGGAGCATGTCTTCATGAATCCTTTGCAGCAGTCTCACCATCTCTACCTGACTCTCAGTAACATTAGCCTGTGTTTGAACAATGTCCTGGTACATCTCTTGTGCAGACAATGTTTTGCATGCCTCAGGAGCCAGCTGCAATGTATGTCTTCATCTGGCACTGTCCTCTGTGTGCCAGTGTTCAAAGGCTGTGTCATGACTATGACAGCAATGACATCATCATTGACAGCCACATGGCTGTCAATATCAGCCTGCTGTTCTGCACTGAAGCATATCATTCATGATGCAGGTGCTGCCATACCTATGAACAAATAGGTACTTTTACTATAGTATGCTACAATACTCACTTCTCAGTAAAACCCTGTACATGCAGTAGGACAGGTTAAAAGGAAGGAACTCCATATGTACTATGTGATGTTTCTGTGTTCTGATAGCAGTGGTAATCCTGAGACATTGAAACAAGTATATAATAATGCATTCTATATACAAGTAGGTTAACTGTCATAGTGCCAGATTGTTACATGATAATACTGACTTGCTCCAACACCTGTGGCTATATGGGGTGGGCATACATACCTGCTATTATTGACTTCACCTTCCGTATTACCTATGCCATCATTCATATCATCATAATCATCACCATGAAGGGATATCAGATACTCATCAGGTGTTAGACTTTGCACAGTGACTCCCAACAGTGGTGCTCCTAGAAACTGCATTCTTCCATGCTTTACTCCTAGCATGGGACACCATATGAATAGTTCTTTCTCACTCTGTGCCAGTGAACAATTCTTTCCTCCAATGGCATTTATGTTCTCCAGCACTTGGTTCCAAACATTAGCACTATCTGCCTCTTTAGAACCTCCTTTCCCAAATATGTGCCTACCATGGGTTCTAAGTGCATCCATGAGGATGCGGTTCTCTTCAAGAGTGAAGTTATCTTGCCTGTGTCTTGTTCCCTACTGCTGTAACATGTTGATCTTATGAGTAACATAGTGGGCATCATTGATGGTGGAAATGCTCTGCACCAACATGAATACAATCTGTACACTACCCTTTCTGACCGTGCCTTGACACTACTATATAACGCTGTCCAGCTTTGAATAATAACAATAGTATCTGTGTGTGTGTGTGTGTGTGTGTGTGTGTGTGTGTGTGTGTGTGTGTGTGTGTGTGTGTGCGTGTGTGTGCGCGCGTGCATGCACATGCTTGCATGAGCGCATGTGTGTGTTGTGTGTTTCTGAGCAGAGTACTATACTGCACAGAACAGTACCTTAAAACTACAAGACATATGTTTCTTGACTGTTGTATATTGCTTGGTGGTGGTGGTGGTGGTGGGGGGGGGGGGGTTGAGTACATGGCCTTCAAGATGCTTGATGATGTTTGTTTCATTACTTTCAATTATGTCTGAGCACAAGGGATCTGTGCATTGCTAAGTGCCAGTAACACTGACAAACATAATAATACTGCTTAATGTAGCATATAGTAAAAATAAGCAATCCTAGGTGCTTATGTTGAAATTACTGACTAGACTTTAATTGCTTGTAGTAGTAAAAGCATTTCTCTTACCAATACTGTAGACATATATTTTTCCCTACATGTACTGTAAGGAAATGTTCTGTAATTGTTCAGCATTTTGTTCCTATAATATCAATTTCAATATATTTTGTGCTTTTACTTTGGGTCTTTGCAGAAATGTAGTAATCAGTACTGCACAGAATTGTGATGCTCACAAAGTTTCAACAACATTAGCCAAGTTTATGAATTTCTTATGTAAATGACATTTTTGGCATACTGCCCTTTGAATTGCATCATTGCATATCGCATCTTCATAAGCAAGTTCATACAAGCATGAATGCGATCTGTGTCGAGCATGTACATGCAACTGTCTGAATCAGTCATGAGTATGGTTGTGCTTTGTGCAGCAATGAGGAACCCTACAGCTGCCTGAGATGTTTATAGCCAAAGAGCACTAGGTGTGGTTCACACCCCGCCATTTTCACTTTCTTACAATAGGCATCATTTTACTTCTTGGCTTTGGACAGCAGGGATGGCTTTTGTGTGGACCCGGGGCAGTGCTCCAAGCTGATGTGCCAAAGAGACTAGACTCTTTATGTACCTGAAGTATACCACCTTTGAGGAGCTCAGGTGTGCCTATTTAAAAAAAAAAAGACATCTTGATATAACTATACAGTCATTTAAGAATTGTGTCAGGAGTTATCAGAGCTGAGGAACAATGCGGTCATCACTTTGATGACCTGGAGAGAAGGCAGCCAATCCAGGTTGCTTAGTGGGAAGTAGAAGTCGAGTAACAGTACCTTGAGTCATTCAGTAAGTATATTTTCCTATGCTTTCGGTACCTCAGCTCTATATTTGTAGGTCTGGTTTCTTTCTATAATAATGTTGCTTGTACTGCCAGCTTTGTACTATGGCACTACTGAGTATTTCTTTGTATTGCCACTGAGTAATATAGTGACAATCTGCAAACAGTCCATATGAACTGTATTGCTTTAAAGCTGGGTTTCTTTTCATTTTTTCCCTATTTTTATAAAATCTGCTAGTTACTTTACTCACCACCAGAACAGTAGATAGGGTGGGGTGAAGGGGGCAAGTGTCCAAGATTCAACGTGTTAGGGGATGTGATCGACCATCTGAGCCATCCTTATGTCTCTTTAAGTACATACTGTCTTTTCAAAAGCTGGTATTGTATTTGTAGTCAGACCTGAGTGTTGTAGTGCTCCCTGTGTGGTCTAAACTGTAGCAACTGTTTGCTACATTGTAGCAAACAGTTTACTACAGTTTAAAGATTTTTTAAACTAAAACCTGAGCACAGTAACACTCCATGCAAGTTCTAAACTGTATGAACTGAACATTTGTAGTAAGCAGTTCGCTATGGTGTAAAACAAAAAAGATTTTTTTTTTCTTTCTTTTATTAAAACCTTAGTGCTGCAGGGGTCAGAGCAGTGTATAAACTGTCTGTTACATTTGTAGCAAGTAGTTTGCTATAGTTTAAGAAAAACAAAAATATTTGTTTGTTTCTTTTTTTTTTAATACCAAAATGTGAGTAAGATGGGTCAGGGGCAGGGTGGAGTGCAAAAATTGGACCTGATTGGCTCCTGCATTTCAGAGGTGCAAGGTACCTGATTGTGGACCTTTCTCATTTAAGGAGGGGTTGGGGTGTGATGCTGAAACAGGACCTGGTTGGCTGGTTTGCTCCTGTCTTTTACACCAGCTACCAGAATGCAGACTTTTTTTTCCTTTTTTGCTCTGGAGGGGGCATATATCTGTGCATCTGGTTACCCGGTGCCAGTACACCAGAACATGGAAGGATTATTTTTTTTTGCTCTCCAGTTTGAGCTGAGGGGGGTGGTTTGTAAGTTTGTGGTACCGGTACAGGGAGCTAGTTGAGCCAGTTATGCCTCTGTTCACCACTTACCATCACTGTACCCAACTGTGCTTAACTGCTCATAACAGAGGGCACTTCAGCATGCATCACAACATTTTATGCCACTTTCAAAGAAGTGATGACTCAAAGCAAACAGATGATGGGGAGGGTTGTGTGAGCAGGAAATCACAGCTGTAGCCATATTTTCTTTAAAGATTTTATCGAACATTTCTTTTTTTATTTTGGTAGGTAGGCTATGTGTGGATGGCGGCTGTCTAGTGGTACACTCTGAGGGTTTACAGCTTAGGAGGTAACCAATACAACTAAGTCCCCTGACAGGAGTACCTCTGTCACAGGCCATTCACATAACAGATATGCATACTGTTATTCTTTATACAAATTATCAGTGCCTGTGCTGTGCTGTTTTTCTTATTCCCTTTTGCTTTTGCAGCATAGGAGGAAAAATAAATGAACTGTTGCAACCACCAATGGGGGATGGAGTAGCTATTCCCATGACCACATATGGATCTCTCCTTTGTTTTGTAACTTCTATTAATGCTTGTTTTCTTCTGATTTTGTCTCCCACTACAGATTCATACTAGATTGGGGCACTTTGGCTGCAGTCCTCCACTGTAGCTCAAGAAAGAGAGAAATTTTCATCACTCACTCATTCTGGGTATACCTCATCAGAAAGAGAAGTGATCACTCCTTTCCTCTGGGTAGGCTGGGTCATCACACTCACCAGCATGAGCACTCCAGCTGCAGACTCTGTGTAGGCTACCATTGAAATGACATTGCAAGTCAGTGTGGCCCATAACTGTACCTCCTGCAACAAGTTGAAGACTCACTGATCAGCAGAGTCTGGACCATAAGCCTTCAGAGACTAAACCCTCAATATTGGGCACTCCCTGCTCATACACTCCTTGGGTAAGGCTCTCATTAAAGGTCTCCAGGATAGTTTGGTGGTATGACACATCCATAACCCCCAATCACCAGTCATCTCTACATCCACCCTGTTGTTTCATACCCATCCACTATGAGTTCTCCCACACCTTATCCCTCACCATTTGCCTATCCTCAGTTTTTCTGTTTCCCCTTCCCTTGTCAACCTTGCTTGTTGTGTAATCACCCTCTCCTGTATGTCTTGTCTAGTTCTTATGTTTTTTTAATCAAAACTCTTTATTTTTCTCTTCCTGTCCTGCCTGAACCTGCTTCTCTATATCCTCCCCCCTCCTTAACATAGTTCAGAAAAAGGGAGTCTAGCCCCACACATACAAACAATGAGTATGCCCTCATCTTCCACCCCCTGCAGCACAACCCTTATCATCCTACTGTGTTTCTCTTGTCTTCTGTTCCCCCTTTTCCTAGCTTTTCTCTCCACCTCCTTGCTGGTATAGTGGGTTTACCTACATCCCAGTGCTGTTATGCCATGGTATACACAACTTTTTGCAATGATGTCTAGTGATATTAGTGCAAGGCCATGCTTGCTGGACAACTTGTGAAATCTACAAAGTTACAGTGGATTTCCACATATGTGTAGTTCATATGCATGTGTGTAGGTATTACCTGCACACTTTAGTCCAACTTACACAGTTACATGTCTGCACAGTCTGCTTAGATGGCTCTTCATAGGCTGCATACACACATTAACCAGCACTTCATGGGCTGCATACATGCATAAACCAGCACTTCATAGGCTGCATACATGCATAAACCAGCTCTTCATAGACTGCATACAAACATAAACCAGCTCTTCATAGGCTGCATACATGCATAAACCAGCTCTTCATAGGCTGCATATATGCATAAACCAGCACTTCATAGGCTGCATACATGCATAAACCAGCTCTTCATAGGCTGCATACATGCATAAACCAGCTCTTCATAGGCTGCATACAAATATAAACCAGCTATTCATAGACTGCATACAAACATAAACCAGCTCTTCATAGGGTGCAAACATGCATAAACCAGCACTTCATAGACTGCATACATGCATAAATAAGCTTTTTATAGGCTGCATACATGCAGAAACCAACACTTCATAGGCTGCATACATGCATAAACCAGCTTGTCATAGGCTGAATAAGTGCATAAAAAAGCTTGTCATAGGCTGCACACATGCATAAACCAGCACTTCATAGGCTGCACACATGCATAAAACAACACTACTGGTTTGCAGGGCGCACATTAAATTATTGGCAAAGTGCTATTGTTACAGTCACCTTGCACACTTGTGCAGACAATAACTGAGTATCACCCTTAATGTTTACATTTTTCTAACTGGTGTGACAATGTGAGTGACATTACTGTTTGCCAGCATCTCAGGGACACATAAAGCCTCCTAATATTCCTTTGTTTATCTTTTCGCTTACTTTTGGGTAACTAAACTTCCTATACAAAGGGTCATACTACACAAGTTGGTGATGGTTTTGTTACATGTGCAGAGTATTACTCATTAATAACAACCTGGGATCATAGCATTTGGCGTATTTATAGAAATAATTCTTCTTCATTAACAAGATCAAGTTTAATATGATAAGTAAGAATTCAACATTAGCCCCATTTTACAAGCATAAGATCTCTGGAGTGTATCCATTTTTCCTTCTTTAACTTGCACTGGCCTGTGTTATTTACAGTCAAGCTCTGCTTGTTTACATTAAAGGTTGCAGCTCTGATTTTACCAATATGTTATGATTTACCCATCCAACTTCCCAGCTATTTCTAATTTAAAAGGATATCTAGCCACTTAAAAGTTTGCAGCAAGAGACTACCGTAATACAAGCTTTTCACATATATAGTTAACTATACAGTCTACTTGCATTTGGCATAGACTAGGTACAATGCAGAAGACAACACAGAGCAGGAGAGCTATAGTCAGATTGTCTTCATTTAGCGTAATGCGATATCTAGAAAGAGGCTTGCACCGATGAACCATGCAGATCAGTAATTACACAAATGTATATTAGTGTCACTGGATTATCAAAGTTTAGTGGAGCAAAAACTATACCAAAAATATTATACCACCAACCATTTCACTATAGGGTGCAACCTGAAGGTGGTGGGGGGTAGCAATAAGGGACATCAAGGAAGTTAGGATATCACATTTATATTTTATACTTTCGGGGATGTGTGCAGAATTTTGTTCTTTTTTTGTTTTCTCTGTAAAGGGGAAATCAGTTAAATAGATAAATAGATTAAGTAAATATATGCCTTGTGCCACACCAGATCTCCTGTTAAACATCTGGCTGCATGAAAGGGCTTATGGTAATATGATAGAAACACTGTGTATGAAAAATATGAAAGCCTATCAGACTACCCACTGCCAACTTCTCACATCCTCTAGCACACTATCATTTGCCAAACAGCTACTGTTTTATCCGTCAGTGCTCTCTACTCCACTCTCCAGGCCCCCCCCCCCACTCCTTGAAAACCTACTGTCAATGTCAGTAACAATCCCCTTAAAAACAATCTGTAACCTTATAAACACCCTCCTCTTCTGTTTTCTTAATTGGATGATTGTTCTGTAAACTAGAGCTTGCTGTAAGGTACTGTAATCTCCCCCCAGACATTAACAGCCTCCTTAATTTACAGTTTTTTCAAACCTCCACTTCTTAGCACTCTAGCTAATGAAACTTTTTTATTATTTGTTATTATTTTAAATTTGTTAACCAGGTAGCTGGATTAGTCCAAGGACTCTTTTCAGCTATGACATGGGTGATAGGCAAATACAAAATAGTAGCTTTCAATACAATGATAAAGAAAATTATATGTGTAAACAATCACATAATGAACATGACAGTACATTGGCTATCTAATTAGAAATTCAATATTATATTAAGCAGTGAGAAGAGCAGAAAGTAGCACCAACAAAGTTTTATTGCAGTATATAGTGAACCATTTGTATAAAATTTTTAACTATAGATGGAACTGTAACAATTCTGATTGGTGGTTTATTTAAATTATTTAAACTATAAATGGAATTGTAAGAATTCTGTTTAGTGGTTTATGATCTCTCTAATAATCCAATGGGAGTGCAAGGACTGGGTTCACCTTTCAGCATGACTTTGAAAAAAGGATTCAACCTACTCTTACAAACCTACCCACGCCAATTGGCTATTGGCCCTAGCCACTCCCATTTACTATAAAATAAAAACAGTGATTGAACTCTGTAATCTTCTGAAACACTAAGTGGCACTTGGATGCAATAATAAAGGACTGAGAAATGAACTTCTGTCTACTGGTTATTTAGAGTTTCTACTATATATTTCTTTGGGATTCAACGGGAAGCTGGCTGACTGATAAGGCAGAGAGATACCTCTCTCTGGTGCAATGTGAAATTGTTCAATCTTGCCGTTTGTTCTTACACACGGGGTTCGGAGCCGATCCTCGGCTCCGAGTCGGACGCATCACTAGCTCCGCATCTTCGAGAAAGCTCGAGGCACAGTAATATCCCATGATCCTCAGGTGCTAACCCCCAGATCTAGTTTGCCGCTAGCAGCAGATCGCATTGAGAGGCTCGGGCCAGTATATTTTTTTCTACTTTCTTGATATATATTTCTCTTTTCTACAGATTTATAGTCATATCTTAGTGTTTAAATAAGTAATATAGTATAGGGTGTTATTTGTGAGTATTTAGACTAGTTTAGTTAGTTTAAATTTTCTCTAGTTAAGGCCTACGGGTTTTTTTCTGTCAGGATTGACAGTATTTTAAATATTTTTTGCCTTAACTTTCTCTTTTTTATTCGCTCTCTCTCTCTCTCTATATATATATATATATATATATATATATATATATATATATATATATATATATCATAGTGTGCTGTGTGTTTGGATTTTTATATATATATATTAGGTTAGATTTAAAGTGTTGATTATTATTCCAAACTTTGAAATTATTACACTTAGTATTATATAGTGTTTTTTCTTAAGTGTGCTGTGTTTTTTTGGATTTTTTTTTTAAATGTCAGAGAAAGCCAAATCTGGCTTTAAAAGGTGTCAGTGCGGACAGAAGATGTCCATTACTGACAACCACTCATCCTGCGTCTACTGTCTTGGCCCTCTCCACTTGCAGGAAGACTGTTCCATTTGTCATTCCTTTAGTGGGAGGGTCATGCTGGAAAGATGCAGGAAGTTGGTTGACAGAGGGTTGCTTAAACCCGATTTTCAAGAGGCCCTGGACAAGGCTGAACAGGTATCCAAGTCTTCGAAGAGGTTGAAGTCTTCAAGAGTGTCGGAGCCCAAGTCATCAGCTCCGAGCACCTCTTTTCAGATTCGGACGCCGGCTCCTATGACCTCGGTGCCAGGTGTCGAGCGTTTATCTCTGACCGAGGCTCAGGTCTTGGAGCCGGTGTCAGAGGTACCACCGTCTGCTATCCTTCGCTCTGTGACGGCTTCGATCCCTTCAACCCATTCTTTGAGGCCCCTTTCCGACTCAGATGTGGACCGAGTGGTACAGAAGCTTATGGAGAACTCGTCTTTGTCCAAATTAATCGAGGTTTCATCCTAGCTGGTTTCGAAACTCGAGACTATTCCTGTTCCCTCAACACTTCCTCCTCCGAGACCCGTTGAGTCATTGGAGCTAGGAATCGAAGAACTGATGATTGTAGAGCCCTCGGTGCCGAAGCCTCCAGTAGTGCTATCGGCTCCATTGACCTCGACTCCTTCGGAACCAGCCGGAGAGTCTCGGAGCCGAAGATCTTTCCTAGGTTCCGGGGGGATAGTCGAACCGAGATATCGGTTCCGACTCTTCCCCTCGGTGCCTCGGCTCAGATCAGTTCGGATCCATCCTCGGTGTCGGAGCCCATGGTTCCGATTCCGGAGAAATTACCTCCTTCTTCGGATCGGGTCAGATCTTTGGGTCGGGGCACCGGTGCCTTTGACATCATGAGGAAGGTCTTGTCTGATCAGACACATACTTCATCAGTATCTTCGTCTCCTTCCCCAAAAGGTCCGCGTTCTGCTTCTGTGCCTTCGACTCCTACCAAGCATTGAGACCCAATGCCTCAGAAGTCCCCACAGGGCGACTCTTGTTCCTCAGATGCATCCCAAGAAGCTCCCGCTGAGGATGTTCCAAGGAAACGATTGTGCAAGAGGAGGCACATAGATTCCCCCCAGGAATCTCTCACATCTGACACTGATTTAGATGAAACAGAAGGGTCCCCACAGTCCCCCTCTGAGGATGTCTCGTTTTCAGACATTTTGGAAATCCTGAAACAAAGGGGGGACTGGCAAACCCTTACCCCTTCTGTGGATGAATCGGTCTTGCTGAAGGCATTTGGGACTCAACCTTCTACCTCCTGGGTGACTCCGTCATTTGACGATCTCATGGATCTAATAGCCCGGAGGGCTTGGGAAATGCCCAATACAGTGGAACCAGTCCCTCGTAAGCCAAATAAATACATGACGGGCCCCCAGGACAAATCTTATCTTACAAAAGGGGTTCCCGTGGATACTATGGTGGTGGCGGTGGCCACTATGAAAGAGATGTCTGAATCATCTTCCTCTGTCCATCCTCCTAATAAGTATTCTAGGACAATGGACAGATATGGGAAGCACATATTTAGTTCGGAAACTATTTCCATCCGATCGCTCAACTACCTTACACATTTCACGCGTTTACAGAGAGATCTCATTAAGGATCTGGGAGATACTCTCCAGGGACACACAGATGCTGCTGTCGCCGAGAAAGTGACAGCGCAACTTAACACCCTAAACTCCATAGTGAACTCGTCCATGAGGCTGATTTCATACGCAGCCGAAGGGTCGAGTAGAGTGGCAGCTTCAGTGATCGCCCTGAGAAGGCAATCCTGGTTGCGCTTATGCTCCTTTGCGGAAGCCTTTAAGTCTTCCTTTGCCAATGCCCCCTTTGATGGTGCATCCTTGTTTGGGCCCAATGTAAAGGAGACTCTCACGAGGTGTGAACAAGAAGGGAAGACCCTGTCTGCCGTAGGGGTTCGTTTTTCCGTCCCATCTAGACCCTACCCTAAAGGGCAACAAGGAGGAAAAATGTGGTTCCGAAAGACTCATGGATCTTTTCAGCACACCCAAAGTGATGCCCCCTCCAGAGGCAGAGGAGGGGGAAGAAATAGAAGATGCCGCCCAGCCGGCAGAGGGGGTCTGCAAAATCAGGGCGACAGAGAGACTTTCTCTGGAAAGCCCTTCCAGCACTCCTGAGTGCAGGCCCAACTGTCCTACTCTGGAAGCAGTCGGGGGTCACTTGGCTTTATACCCAGAGGCCTGGCTAAATCTTACATCAGATTCCTGGGTAAAAAGCATAGTTACCAGAGGCTACAACATTCCCTTCATCAAAATGCCACCCAACTCCAAAAAGCTCCCAGACGTTCCACCCAGTCTGCGAGACCAGGCAACCGTAGAGATAGGAAGGTTGCTCGAAAACAGAGTCATCCAACCAGTCCCGGTGGACCAAATAGGATCCGGAACTTACTCAAGGTTCTTTTTAGTTCCAAAGAAAACAGGGGACTGGAGGCCAATTTTAGACCTCAGCAAATTAAATACCTTTGTGAAAAAGGAAAAGTTCTGGATGGTCACGCTACAGTCAATCCTTCCCTTTCTGCAGAAGGGCGACTGGATGTGCTCCATAGATTTCAAAGACGCATACTAGCATATCAAGATGGCCAGGGCGTCCAGAGATCACCTGCGCTTCCGGCTGGGAGCCAGTCATTTCCAGTTTCGCACTCTGCCCTTTGGTCTCACCTCAGCCCCCAGGGTGTTCACCAAATGCATGGCAGTAGTAGCGTCTCACTTGAGACGAAGGGGATTCCGGGTGTTTCCTTATCTAGACGACTGGCTCCTATCCGCCACCACCGAGTATCGTCTTCTACAAGCCAGGGATTACACCATCAGTCTCTGTTCTTCGCTAGGCATAACGGTGAAGTTTGGAAAATCTGTCTTATTGCCGTCACAGTGTATCTTATTTATAGGAGCACAACTAGACACCTCCCTGGCTCAAGTTACTCTCCCCCCACCAAGAGTGTCAGACCTCAGGCATCAAATTTCGGTCCTTCTACACAGCAAGAGAGTCCCTGCACGACAAATATTAAGAGTACTAGGCTTGATGGCAGCCTCCCTTATTGTAGTTCCTTTAGGCAGGATGAATATGAGGATTCTTCAATGGATGCTATTCGCCCAGTGGTCGTATCAACAACTTCCACTGTCTCACGAAATCTTGATCACGAATTTTTGCAAGAAGGATCTCTTGTGGTGGATACACAGTCAAGAGCTAACACTAGGATGACCGTTTGTATTACCCAGTCCGGTAGCAACTCTAACCACGGACGCTTCCCTGATAGGGTGGGGGGGATTCTTTCAGGGACAAACAGTCCAAGGTCAATGGTCCAACTTGGAGTACAATCTGCACATCAATGTTCTAGAGCTGAGGGCAGTGTTTCTAGTGTTGCAACACTTTCACAAGTCCTTACCTCGGGGAACAGTGACAGTTCAGACAGACAACATGTCAGTGGTCTGGTACATAAACAAGCAAGGGGGAATCAGATCTTACCCATTATGCAGAGAGGCCCTCAGAATTTGGCAATGGGCTAAGTCCACTGGACGCTTTCTGATAGCAATGCACATCCCGGGGACTTCCAACGTAATCGCGGACAGGTTGAGCAGAGCCATCTTGTTCCCTCACGAGTGGTCCCTCAAATCTCAAGTGGCGGAAAAGATCTTCCGCGGATGGGGCCAGCCTTGCTGCGACCTGTTTGCATCCCCATTGAATGCCAAATGCAGAAGCTACTTTGCCCTGTTACCCCCTCCAGGGGGTGTCCCCAGGGATGCACTGGTATACGATTGGCCCCTGGGTCTCCTTTACGCTTTTCCTCCTGTTCTACTAATTCCCAGGTTTTTGCAGAAAGCCAAACGTCTGGACAGGACCATAATACTGATAGCCCCATTCTGGCCTCGACAAATCTGGTTTCCCTTCCTTCAATCTCATCAAGTGGAGGAACCATGTGTGCTGGACCCGGAGCCAGACCTGTTGACACATTCGTCGGGAGTTCCTCACACCTTCCTCAAGTCCCTCAAACTGACAGCTTGGCTGTTCTGCTTCCCATCTTAGCCAGGTCGGAGTTACTATCCCCTGCAGTACAACAAATTATTGTATCTTCTCACAAACCATCTACAAGGAAATTGTGCAACAGCAAATGGAACCGTTTTGCGCACTGGGCCTCCAAACAAGGTATAGATCCATTCGGGGCTCCAGTACACAAGATACTACATTTTCTTACCACACTTTTTCAAGAAGGAGCATCAACATCCACTATAATGGTTCAACTGGTGACTATATCCAATTTTTATATTGGCCGTGAAGATGGTTCTCTTATGTCCCACAGGCTTTGTAAAGCCTTCATGAAAGGTACCTTTCACCTCCGTCCCCCCTTTCATAATCCAATAGCCCCTTGGAATCTTAATCTCATGCTGTCACAACTCATGTTGCCCCCATTTGAACCAGCAGCCACAACTCCGTTAAAATTTATTTCGTGGAAAACACTTTTTCTGGTTGCCATCACTTCCGCCAGGAGAGTTTCAGAGTTGCAGGCTCTATCTATCCAACCCCCGTACATGATTTTTCATCCAGATAGAGTTACCTTGTGCACCAATCCATCCTTCCTTCCGAAGGTTTGTTCGATTCAAAACATCAATCAGTCTATCGAACTACCTAACTTCTTTAAAAACCATTCCGATAAGTTAGAATACACATTGCACAAATTGGACGTTCACAGGCAACTGAGATTTTACTTACATAGGACAAAAGAGTACAGAAAGTCAGACCAACTATTTGTCTCATATGCTGACCAAAGGAAAGGACAGGCAGTAACGAAAGTTACCTTATCCAAATGGCTCTCAGATTGCATACATTTTGTATATGCTGAATTGAAACAGCAACTCCCTTTCAAACCCAGAGCTCATTCTACAAGGGTGATCACTACCTCTTCAGCCCATACCGCTCGTTTGCCTTTAGATACCATTTGTGCAGTGGCAACTTGGGCAAAACCACATACTTTTATCGCCCACTATAAACTAGTCAAAAGCTCCAGGGACAGGGCGACGTTTGGTTCCACTGCACTGAGGAATGTTCTCCTTTGAGCCACCCAGGAAAAAGGAGCTAGGGACGCTACCCATGTGTAAGAACAAACGGCGAGATTGAACAATTTCACATTAAGAAGTTGTGTTCTTACCATAACGTTCCATGTGAATTGTTCATCTCGCCTTTGTTCTTACATTCCCCCCCTCCATCCCCAGTCCTGCGGTCTGGGAGAACGGTTTCAACTGAATTCCTTTTCAGCCTTTTCTAGATATTGTTAGCATATTATTGTACGTTAGTAATGGCATCTTTTCTCCTCTATTTGAGAGTAGGGTTCCAGACACTGTGTAGTATCTGTTTATAAGTGTTCAAGACACAGTTCTAAAGGGATTCTTCTGGTATAGCAAACTAGATCTGAGGGTTAGCACCTGAGGATCATGGGATATTACTGTGCCTCGAGCTTTCTCGAAGATGCGGAGCTAGTGATGCGGCCGACTCGGAGCCGAGGATTGGCTCTGAACCCCGTGTGTAAGAACAAAGGTGAGATGAACAATTCACATGGAACATTTTGGTAAGAACATAACTTCTTATTTCCTACCACTATTGAGCATTTTTGGTTGGGTATACCAGTCCTGTCTATCTTACTGGTACTAAAATACCACTCAAGTCTAAAAGGACTAGGACCTTTTCTGGATACAGGTCTACTTTCCCTTTGCAAGTACACCCTAGGATTTTGTGCTGTTCCTTCAGACCTACTTTAGGCCAAGGGCTATATTCGCAGGTCTGGGCCACCTCCATTTGATTGAAAATCTATGCACAGGCAATAATTTGAATGTTTATAATATTAGGAGGGTAGTTTGAATTTAAGTAGCATCCTAAATGACAGATGGCCACCCCTGATGATGAAAAAGCAGCCAGCTTATAGCAGCTAGTTTTTTGTATCTCTTGATAGAGGTTTGCCTCCAGACTCATCTTACTTATGTGCTAATTCTAATCCTACCACTAACTCTACCATAGTCCATAAATCCTTCTATCCGGC
Organism: Protopterus annectens; assembly: GCF_019279795.1. Taxonomy (NCBI): domain Eukaryota; kingdom Metazoa; phylum Chordata; order Ceratodontiformes; family Protopteridae; genus Protopterus; species Protopterus annectens. The sequence continues at coordinate 191,340,752 of NC_056737.1, forward strand.
CTAGTTAATTTTCAAGAGAATATCTTCAAGATCCAAAGATATCCTACAACTGTACTCTTCCCTTACCAGATCCGTCAGTGAAGACAGTGCATCTTTGGTATGTATAAATTCAAGCATATCCCTCAACTGGAAAGGTCCCAAAGATACCTAACCAAGAAAATTAAAGACCACGGATCCTTCAATTTACCAACAAAAATCTCATATAGCTTTAGTCAGCAAGGAAATCTACACGGTACTTGACCAACATCCCCCCATCGTAAACTTTAAAAAAGGGGACCTCTCATTGTTGTCTTTTGGATTTTCCCGGTTAGGGGTCGCCACAGTGGAACTCCGGTCCGCTAATGATTGGCAGTAGATTTTCACAAACGCCGAGGTGCCAGCTCGACGTCCAACCTTCAACAAAGGCATGCCCATTTACGCGTGTCTTTCAAACACCCACCCAACCGCAGGGAGGATATGCAGACTCCAAACAGAAGGCACTCCCCACACTCCAGCTGAGAATCGAACGGGAGAACCTCTTGCTGTGAGGCAACAATGCTACTGCTGCACCACCGTGGAAGTGGACTTCTCATTAATTTCTTTTAAAAGATTCTGACAGTCAACATTGGTACTCTCCAAAACAAAAAACAAATCATCAACAAAACGCTTGTAAAATCACACCTTAAAAATGTTCATAACATAACTCAGTATACTGGTTTCCCACCACCCTAAAACAGTAGAATAAGTGAACATTATGTGTAACAATTCTGAAGTGAATGTTATGTGTACTATTGATGTCTGCTCATTGTTTACCACCATACCCCATGAGGATGGCATACAGTTTGTTAGACTGTATCTTACAAATTTCACTGATTACCATCCAGCAAGTTAATTTTTATTGCAGTTTAATTAAGTTTTATTGGATAACAATTATTTCATTTTCAACAAACAATTGATAGGAGTGGCTATGGGGTCTCCAGCCACCCCATCTTTTGCCAATATTGTTTTAAGGTGGTGGGAAACTAGTGTATTGAGTTATGTTATGAACATTTTTAAGGTGTGTTTTTACAAGCGTTTTGTTGATGATTTGTTTATTGTTTTTGTTTTGGAGAGTACTTATGTTGACTGTCAGAATCTTTTAAAAGAAATTAATGAGAGGTCCAATTTTTTAAAGTTTATGATGGGGGATGTTGGTCAAGTACTGTGTGAATTTCCTTGCTGACTAGAGCTTTACGAGGTTTTTGTTGGTGGTGTTTCATTTTCCTCGGATTGTGGTGTTGTTTTAATCCTTCAACTTACTCAATATATTAGCACGACTCTCCTTATACTCAGTAGTCCCTGGCCTATTCTGAGGAGACCTGTCTCCTTTTGAGCCATGAAAGACTCAGTCCTATTTGACCTCATGTTTCTTTGCAAAAATAGTAGCTGTAAAAACATCTATGTTAGGGATTTAAATCTGCACTAACAAACAAACAATACTCACTGCAGAGATAACTTCCTAATGTAATCTATTCCCAGCATATGGAATAAGATACGACCACATGTCAAACAAAGTATTACTTTTAAGGCTAGTTTTGATGACTGGATGGGTCAGCACAAATTTACACCAGGATTATCACGTACATCACTGTTTGATTTGGGAGGTGAGCACTATTAAATGCATGAAAAAGGTGGCAGGAATATTTAAGTGTGTCTGCTCAAAAGTGTATATGGCTAAGCTTCTTCTGGTCCCTGTGACTGCTTGTCTAGTATTGTTACTATTTTCAATTTTTTACTGTATCTTGTGTCTGCCTTCATTTAGCATATCCTGTCTCAACTAGGATTATGGTCTGTAGTATGGCCTGCTCAGTTCATTAATATGTAATTTCTTTAAATATTTTGCAACTTAATATTAGGTTGATACAACTAAATATATTGAATATGCACTGTCTTAACATTATTCCTATCTACCACTAATGCTGCCTTGATCATATTTTTAGGTCTTTTGTATTTGATACTTGGTATTTTTTGCACTTGCTGTCTACCTTTTATATTTACATCATCTACTATTGTTATTCAGTAGTTTTCTACTTATGAATGTTTTTCAACCAGACTGTGCATGAAATTGTCAGTTCTAATCAGTATATCACCCTCAAACAAATGTAAATAAATAGAATTGATAAAGTTGTTGGTATTATAGAAATTTGAATTGATTTATTGACCTGGTAAGCACACTGGACACAATTGTCCCTTTTCACAGATGACCCAAGAACACTGTCTATGTAAACAAGCTGCTTGGTTTCATAGTAGGCAAATGCAGGTGGAATGACTCAAACACTGTACCTTGGGGTATAGGAAGCAGAAAATCAGTAGGTTTGAGCATTAATCCTCTGTACTAACTACCCAATGGGAATATATGTGACCAAGGGTATTCTAGTCCCCCTTAAATAAAAATAAAAACTTTATAAACTAACCAGTATGATTGTCTTTGAATTGTTCAAAACATTTTGCATAGAGCTAATTTATTCGGGGATTTTACCCATCTTAAGCCATGTTGCCCTTGCAGTGACTAATTCTGGTTGTTACATAAGACAGAAGGTTTGCCAGATTGTTTACAGATGTTTGGTAAATGATTAACTTAACTCCAGGATCAAGAAAGAAAAAAATATGTTTCATGATTTTGGCTGATTGCTTTCAGGTCACTGGACACATGACCTAAGATGTTTCACAAAGTTACATTATATTCCAGCATCTGTATTTACCTCTGTATTTACATCTTAGCACTACTGCAGTGTATTTGTCATTAATGTGAGCTAGTCCCAGGTCAGCTATTATGAGTGCCACCTTTTTGAAATACCCAAGCTGGGTAATTTTTTAAACATTTTTTATAGAAATGTCAGGTTTTGAAGGACAAACTATTCCCACAACCAGTGCAATGAAATGGACTTCACTTTTTTTCCAAAATTAAACCTCACTCTTACACAGTTTGAGTTGTTTCTATTAATTCATGTAACATTATTTTTTTAAGAATAGAAAGTAATTAGGTTATGCAGCTAATATGGGTTATGTGCTATATTGCTAATACTGGGAATTTAGGAAATATATTTGCTTGTAAAATCTCAGGACATTTGTTATTTTGCATGTTTTACACAGGAAACAACTACCTGTCAATACAACCATCTTCTCTTATAAAGTCTGAGATGATGTAGTTTTAATTTGCTGAAGATGTGTTTTGAATTATGGATTACTAAACTTAGAAATGCATATCAACCCTGATCAAATCAGCATGCCAGCAAACCATGTTTTATGGTGTATTCAAAATCACCATCATGGTGGTTTCCTAGATGACAGGGGGAACAAATACTCTTGGGGATGCCAGGTATGAAACTGTCCAGAGACTCCTTGCTTGGTCGGTGGCTGTGACAACTACATGGAATGCATCAGGTCCTGGTTTCAATCCCCAGACAATGGTCAGTGTTTTCCTTTCCTTTTCACTTAGCAAACCATGTAGTTATTTGTGATTACTTTCAACTATGCAAAGATATGAATAGGGCAATACTTAATATTGACTTTTCTGGAACTTTTAGCTCCTCTTGAATCTTGACTGCATGGCCAGACTGTGTGGCAGGGGGGTAGGGTGGAATTCCAGTTCAGATTTTGGGAGAGCTTACACAGGAAGAACATTTACTATACAATTTTATTCATTTTTAAGAAATAAAATATGCATGTATATGCAGTGCAATTGGCATACTGTCAGTAAGAGCCCTCTCTAAATGATTATACATATTCTTAACATATTGTCTTCATTACATAGTGTTACTGATCTCATAAAAATAACCAGACATAGCAGTTGCTTTAATGTAATTCTCTGAGCGAGGCATAAATCCTTACATAACTCACTGGATTGCTGGCTGGCTCAAAGACAGGACCCAGAAGGAAGGATTGGTGAGACTACCTCCACCTAGAGACCGGTCACCAATGGAGTACCCCAGGACTCCATGGGGAGCCCATTCCCATTTTGCATCTATGTCTTGGAAGTCAAGGCTAACATTTTAGGCCTCTGTCTCACAAAGTCTGCAGATGATTGTGACTGTATATTGGGAACTATTTTAGATCCTGCCAAGATACCAATATCTTGCAAGTGGGTTTAAAGCAGACAAATGACTGGTGCTAAATCCATGGCCTAAAACACAATGCCAAAAATGCATTATAATGCCCTTTGGGAAACTATCACCCCAAGTTCATTACTCCAACAATAAAATATCCATAAAAGTCAACCCAGTAGTAAGGGAATCAGGACCATATGTGGATAGCAATCTGACATTTGACCAACATGTAGCTAAGATAAGAAAATCATTCTATGTTACTTAACTTATAGGTAAGGGTATGGCATCCCAGTCCAAGGAAGTCATAATACCCACTCTACTTGACCCTTATTAGACCCATCATTGAATACAGTGCCCCTTTGGCATCCATCTAAGTAGATGCTTGCAACAGTTGGAATGGCCACAAAGGTTTCTCACTATGAGAATTCAAAGCATGAATACCCTGTCCTACACTAATTGTCTAAAGTCTCTGTCTCTGTATTCAGTTATCTAGAGGCTGCTGACAAGGGATCTTTGCCTGACTTACACAGCTTCTTCAGACCAAGCTCTGATGGATCTGCTGCACATGTATAAAACAAACAACACCAGATCAAGGAATCTAAACTTGCTTGTGACATAAAAAGAATGTGCTGGAGAGACAGATGTGTCCAAAGAATCCACCATGTAAAACAGAGTTCATCTCTAATCCTATTCAAATGAAACATTGACAACTGGATGGGAAATAATAAATTTACCACTGGTCTAGCCCTCATGTCCTTTATGGATAGAGGCCGTCAATAAGAAAATTATTTTTAAGAACCAAACAATACTGAGGTCAGATGCTATATCACTCCTTAGACAACGAAGAAATGGCATTACGAGCACAAGGAACTTATAAAAATAAGTAAGTTTAATCAACCACAAGTTAAGCGCTTTCATCCCATCCATGAAACTGGGCTTTCATTAGGACTATTCCAAAGTCAGCAGTGAGATTAATTTTATACAAAAATGAAATAAATTATGTGATATAGTTAACAAATCACAATAACTCATAAATAAATATTAAGCACATCATGAATGCCATACCTAATAAACTGTTTGAAAAAATAAAGTTTAATAGAAAATAAACATGTTTAAAAAATGCAACAGAAGCAATTGTTACAAATAATCTATAAATATAAACTAAACTAAAACAATAAGTTTAACGTTTAGCTGCTCTCATTTTGAGCACACTGCTAATGGATAACAGATTATTAAGCCCCAGATGTAAACATGCATCTAGCCTTATTTGTCATAACAATTCTTGATATTCAATCTTATGTTCTCATCTCTTGGGTTAGGCACAACTTGCTCGACTACAAAAAATTAAAACTTCCTGTTGCTCGGGCAAGATAACATATGTTTATAAAGGATACTGTTAATACTGGCATTTTTTTATCAATAGTGCTCATAAATTTGCCTTCTCAATGCCTGTTCAGTCGTGCCGCTAAAAACATTGACAAAAGTCACAGAATGCAATATATATCACCCCATTGGAGTTACAATCACACCCATATTTTAATTTGAACTGATAATCATTACTTTTGAGTTTCAAACTAGACCCTTCAAATATATTTATACACTGCTGACATGCCCCACACTTCCTCATACCACTAGTCCCCTATTAAAATCATGATTAGCATTACCTCCTTCTAACCTCTCTTTCAAATTCTTATGCCTTTTATAGACAAAACACAGACAGTCTCCTAAAACCCCATTAATATTATTATATTCAACAAGTCTCCAATTATTTCTAAGAATTTGCTTAATATCTTTACTGTAACTATCATAAGAAATAATCATTGTCTGTTCATAATTATGTGAACAGCTATTGGGTATCCTAGCACTCTCTGTGCTTGTACCAAGTAAAGGAAAAACTTATCTTTTCTATTCTCACATATTTCATCTTTAATCTGATTCAGCAACATAATAGGATGACCTGTACTGACAAACATCTGTATCATAAATTGGTCATCTTCTGATACCAGTTTCCTTGAAACTCATACCATTTGATCCTTAGCAAGGCCTTTTTAAAAAGAAAATGGTGATTACTAGTATAATGCAAATAATTGTTAGAAAATGTGGGCTTCCTATATATTTTGGAAGTTAACACTTTCAGGGAATGCTCTTCAATAGTGTAATATCTAAGTATTTAATAACATCTACAGAACATGAATAAATAACCCTCAAAAAAATCAATGGTCGAGTTTAAAAAATTCTACAAAACTTACAAGTTGTGACTGGGAACCCTTCCAAATGATGACTATGTCATCCCAAAAATCTTAAAAACATAGCAACATGACACATATATTCTGAATTAAATACATTTTGTTCCCAGTACCATAGAACAATATTAACATAAAGGGGGCCCAAGCTACCCCCATGGCAACACCAGTCAACTGCTTATAATAGTCTCCTTCAAAATAGATAACATTACTATGTAAAACCACATCAATAAGTTTCACTAAAACATTAATATCCTTGCTGCTTAGAGAACTGTTCGTGCCACATTCTTCTCTAAACCAACTAATTCCTGTATTGTGAGGGATGCAAGTAAAGTATTATCCTAACTAGCACCCCCTCTACAAATCCTAGTTACCTCTCTACTAACATGCCCATGATACTCAGGACCCAAATGGTTTGGGGTGTGGCTAGGCTTGGAAGAGCCCTAGTGGTCATTAGCTTTGTAATAACCTATGAACCTATGGGCCTGTTACCTATGAATTATTATAATTACTCCCCATTTCCATTGCACCTGATATTCTGCTGAACACCCATCTTGAAATCCGTTCATTATCAAATTCAACATGCTTACTTCTTTCAAAATGTGTCTCCTGTAGCACTGCTATTTGAACATTACATTTCTGAACATAATTCAATACTCTTACCTTTTTGTCTATACCTGTGAGGCCATTCAGGTTCCAAAATAATATGGACAGTTTGCCAGTATGATAAGAAGTTATTCCCACCTATCTTATATGACAGCTTTTTAAATGTCTTTTTCCAGGTTTTGTGTTACATGCATCCACTAATGTTTAGCAGGTTGATCTTTTATACAGTTGTTTCTTGCCATGTATACTTGAACCTATATCACATTTTGCAATATTTTTGTTTTACTGAAAACCCTAAAAAAAACAAACACCCAATATACCTCCATAACATATTAACTTAAAACAGATACACAAAACTGTGTACATAGTAAAATAATAAAGTTTAACTATCCTGATAGGAACAACTGTTTCAAATCAGCAGTAGTACAAACAGGCATTGCCTAAACTAAAATTAAAGTTATCCATACTAAGGTGCATGCTATATCCTGTGCTCTTGCTTCCACTAATTGGTGTCTGTTTTTGTCCTGTCTTTAGTCACCTCCCGGATGTGAAAAGCAGTTTGCGTGCTTTCAGAAAACATTAACTTTTAGCATTAAGAAAAACTGCCCTGCCTATCTATAAATAAAATGAAATTATGCACTGTTCTAGTGAATGCATTGAAGTATTTAGGTACCAAGAATGCCAATATCTATCATTCACTTTCAATAATTTCAAACTTTATTTTTTGCCAAGCTGCTTGCCTTTTTAACTTTTAATTTTATGATTCCCTTAGCAAACAATGCCCAGATCTCTTGATATTTATTACCTACACCTGTAGTCAGCTTATCACCATGTAAAGAACAGAATGTACAGCTGCTACCAGCAGCAGGCTTCTCAACTCACACTGAGCATTTATTTGCTAAAGTGAAACATTTTACTACATTCTCACAGTTCTTTTATTTTTAAAAAAACTGACATGCTTACACACAAAAAAATGTTATTAGATTAGCCAAGGGCATTAATCCAGACATTCACCTATGCAAAAGTAAGAGAAAACATCTCAAATCTACAAATGTTATAATAAGTGCACTTTTACACCACCATCTCCCACCCCAGCAGGCCAAGATTATAGCAAATTATACAGTGACCCCCATTAATATTCCAAAACCTGCACGCTGATTGGCCAGTGTGCCCATTGTAAATCACACAATATACCAACGGAAAAAGATCCGGTTGCCCAGACTTTTTTCCGTTGGTATAAAGTGCTCAAAACATTTTTTTTAACAAATTAAAAAAAAAAAAAGAAAAAAAACGGAGTAACTTAGACTTTCTTTTCTCCATTACTTCCGTTTCAAAGCATTGATGTACTGGGTATGTGTGGGACGCAAGTCCCATATGCATGCTCAGTACATCAAAACATGGAAGCAGTGCACCACAACCAATGGAAGAACAGTAATGCACCGTTATACAAAGACATTATTTAAGAAAAGTAAGTATTTTTTTCTTAAATAATGTCATTGTATAATAGCAATAACTGACTCCATAGTTGAGGTATATTGAAGATTTACCCACGGTTGGCTTTATTTAATCACTTGGCCCTCGTGATTAAACCACACCAACCGTGGGTAAATCTTCAATATACCCCATCACATTGTTGGTCATTGCTTAATCAACTTAAACATGCCTATGTCCGGCCTTTCTTTTGTTTTTACATTGTAATGTCTACATTTCTTAGAACTAAAAAAAAAAGAAAAAAGAAAAAAATAGTTGTTAACTTTGGTATCTTTGTCACATACAACAAACATAAAAAAATACAATATAACGTGTAGTTTACATCATGAAATGTTTTATACAAATGCTGCAAAAAATTGTTTTACTTACAGTTACTCTTTTTTCCCTTTGGTGTCCTTCCAAAAATTAATGCCATGAAGTCGGTTATATGCCTTTCAGTCCCCCACTAGTTTAACAAATTCAACTAAAGTCCAACCTCTCTCAGACACTTTTTCTTGTAAAGCTATGACTTCACAAATGTTTATACATATTCTTAACATATTGTCTTCATTACATAGTGTTACTGATCTCATAAAAATAACCAGACATAGCAGTTGCTTTAATGTAATTCTCTGAGCAAGGCATAAATCCTTACATAACTCACTGGATTGCTGGCTGGCTCAAAGACAGGACCCAGAAGGAAGGATTGGTGAGACTACCTCCACCTAGAGACCGGTCACCAATGGAGTACCCCAGGACTCCATGGGGAGCCCATTCCCATTTTGCATCTATGTCTTGGAAGTCAAGGCTAACATTTTAGGCCTCTGTCTCACAAAGTCTGCAGATGATTGTGACTGTATATTGGGAACTATTTTAGATCCTGCCAAGATACCAATATCTTGCAAGTGGGTTTAAAGCAGACAAATGACTGGTGCTAAATCCATGGCCTAAAACACAATGCCAAAAATGCATTATAATGCCCTTTGGGAAACTATCACCCCAAGTTCATTACTCCAACAATAAAATATCCATAAAAGTCAACCCAGTAGTAAGGGAATCAGGACCATATGTGGATAGCAATCTGACATTTGACCAACATGTAGCTAAGATAAGAAAATCATTCTATGTTACTTAACTTATAGGTAAGGGTATGGCATCCCAGTCCAAGGAAGTCATAGTACCCACTCTACTTGACCCTTATTAGACCCATCATTGAATACAGTGCCCCTTTGGCATCCATCTAAGTAGATGCTTGCAACAGTTGGAATGGCCACAAAGGTTTCTCACTATGGGAATTCAAAGCATGAATACCCTGTCCTACACTAATTGTCTAAAGTCTCTGTCTCTGTATTCAGTTATCTAGAGGCTGCTGACAAGGGATCTTTGCCTGACTTACACAGCTTCTTCAGACCAAGCTCTGATGGATCTGCTGCACATGTATAAAACAAACAACACCAGATCAAGGAATCTAAACTTGCTTGTGACATAAAAAGAATGTGCTGGAGAGACAGATGTGTCCAAAGAATCCACCATGTAAAACAGAGTTCATCTCTAATCCTATTCAAATGAAACATTGACAACTGGATGGGAAATAATAAATTTACCACTGGTCTAGCCCTCATGTCCTTTATGGATAGAGGCCGTCAATAAGAAAATTATTTTTAAGAACCAAACAATACTGAGGTCAGATGCTATATCACTCCTTAGACAACGAAGAAATGGCATTACGAGCACAAGGAACTTATAAAAATAAGTAAGTTTAATCAACCACAAGTTAAGCGCTTTCATCCCATCCATGAAACTGGGCTTTCATTAGGACTATTCCAAAGTCAGCAGTGAGATTAATTTTATACAAAATGAAATAAATTATGTGATATAGTTAACAAATCACAATAACTCATAAATAAATATTAAGCACATCATGAATGCCATACCTAATAAACTGTTTGAAAAAATAAAGTTTAATAGAAAATAAACATGTTTAAAAAATGCAACAGAAGCAATTGTTACAAATAATCTATAAATATAAACTAAACTAAAACAATAAGTTTAACGTTTAGCTGCTCTCATTTTGAGCACACTGCTAATGGATAACAGATTATTAAGCCCCAGATGTAAACATGCATCTAGCCTTATTTGTCATAACAATTCTTGATATTCAATCTTATGTTCTCATCTCTTGGGTTAGGCACAACTTGCTCGACTACAAAAAATTAAAACTTCCTGTTGCTCGGGCAAGATAACATATGTTTATAAAGGATACTGTTAATACTGGCATTTTTTTATCAATAGTGCTCATAAATTTGCCTTCTCAATGCCTGTTCAGTCGTGCCGCTAAAAACATTGACAAAAGTCACAGAATGCACTATATATCACCCCATTGGAGTTACAATCACACCCATATTTTAATTTGAACTGATAATCATTACTTTTGAGTTTCAAACTAGACCCTTCAAATATATTTATACACTGCTGACATGCCCCACACTTCCTCATACCACTAGTCCCCTATTAAAATCATGATTAGCATTACCTCCTTCTAACCTCTCTTTCAAATTCTTATGCCTTTTATAGACAAAACACAGACAGTCTCCTAAAACCCCATTAATATTATTATATTCAACAAGTCTCCAATTATTTCTAAGAATTTGCTTAATATCTTTACTGTAACTATCATAAGAAATAATCATTGTCTGTTCATAATTATGTGAACAGCTATTGGGTATCCTAGCACTCTCTGTGCTTGTACCAAGTAAAGGAAACACTTATCTTTTCTATTCTCACATATTTCATCTTTAATCTGATTCAACAACATAATAGGATGACCTGTACTGACAAACATCTGTATCATAAATTGGTCATCTTCTGATACCAGTTTCCTTGAAACTCATACCATTTGATCCTTAGCAAGGCCTTTTTTAAAAGAAAATGGTGATTACTAGTATAATGCAAATAATTGTTAGAAAATGTGGGCTTCCTATATATTTTGGAAGTTAACACTTTCAGGGAATGCTCTTCAATAGTGTAATATCTAAGTATTTAATAACATCTACAGAACATGAATAAATAACCCTCAAAAAAATCAATGGTCGAGCTTAAAAAATTCTACAAAACTTACAAGTTGTGACTGGGAACCCTTCCAAATGATGACTATGTCATCCCAAAAATCTTAAAAACATAGCAACATGACACATATATTCTGAATTAAATACATTTTGTTCCCAGTACCATAGAACAATATTAACATAAAGGGGGCCCAAGCTACCCCCATGGCAACACCAGTCAACTGCTTATAATAGTCTCCTTCAAAATAGATAACATTACTATGTAAAACCACATCAATAAGTTTCACTAAAACATTAATATCCTTGCTGCTTAGAGAACTGTTCGTGCCACATTCTTCTCTAAACCAACTAATTCCTGTATTGTGAGGGATGCAAGTAAAGTATTATCCTAACTAGCACCCCTCTACAAATCCTAGTTACCTCTCTACTAACATGCCCATGATACTCAGGACCCAAATGGTTTGGGGTGTGGCTAGGCTTGGAAGAGCCCTAGTGGTCATTAGCTTTGTAATAACCTATGAACCTATGGGCCTGTTACCTATGAATTATTATAATTACTCCCCATTTCCATTGCACCTGATATTCTGCTGAACACCCATCTTGAAATCCTTTCATTATCAAATTCAACATGCTTACTTCTTTCAAAATGTGTCTCCTGTAGCACTGCTATTTGAACATTACATTTCTGAACATAATTCAATACTCTTACCTTTTTGTCTATACCTGTGAGGCCATTCAGGTTCCAAAATAATATGGACAGTTTGCCAGTATGATAAGAAGTTATTCCCACCTATCTTATATGACAGCTTTTTAAATGTCTTTTTCCAGGTTTTGTGTTACATGCATCCACTAATGTTTAGCAGGTTGATCTTTTATACAGTTGTTTCTTGCCATGTATACTTGAACCTATATCACATTTTGCAATATTTTTGTTTTACTGAAAACCCTAAAAAAAAACAAACACCCAATATACCTCCATAACATATTAACTTAAAACAGATACACAAAACTGTGTACATAGTAAAATAATAAAGTTTAACTCTCCTGATAGGAACAACTGTTTCAAATCAGCAGTAGTACAAACAGGCATTGCCTAAACTAAAATTAAAGTTATCCATACTAAGGTGCATGCTATATCCTGTGCTCTTGCTTCCACTAATTGGTGTCTATTTTTGTCCTGTCTTTAGTCACCTCCCGGATGTGAAAAGCAGTTTGCGTGCTTTCAGAAAACATTAACTTTTAGCATTAAGAAAAACTGCCCTGCCTATCTTTAAATAAAATGAAATTATGCACTGTTCTAGTGAATGCATTGAAGTATTTAGGTACCAAGAATGCCAATATCTATCATTCACTTTCAATAATTTCAAACTTTATTTTTTGCCAAGCTGCTTGCCTTTTTAACTTTTAATTTTATGATTCCCTTAGCAAACAATGCCCAGATCTCTTGATATTTATTACCTACACCTGTAGTCAGCTTATCACCATGTAAAGAACAGAATGTACAGCTGCTACCAGCAGCAGGCTTCTCAACTCACACTGAGCATTTATTTGCTAAAGTGAAACATTTTACTACATTCTCACAGTTCTTTTATTTTTAAAAAACTGACATGCTTACACACAAAAAAATTTTATTAGATTAGCCAAGGGCATTAATCCAGACATTCACCTATGCAAAAGTAAGAGAAAACATCTCAAATCTACAAATGTTATAATAAGTGCACTTTTACACCACCATCTCCCACCCCAGCAGGCCAAGATTATAGCAAATTATACAGTGACCCCCATTAATATTCCAAAACCTGCACGCTGATTGGCCAGTGTGCCCATCGTAAATCACACAATATACCAACGGAAAAAGATCCGGTTGCCCAGACTTTTTTCCGTTGGTATAAAGTGCTCAAAACATTTTTTTTAACAAATTAAAAAAAAAAAGAAAAAAAACGGAGTAACTTAGACTTTCTTTTCTCCATTACTTCCGTTTCAAAGCATTGATGTACTGGGTATGTGTGGGACGCAAGTCCCATATGCATGCTCAGTACATCAAAACAAGGAAGCAGTGCACCACAACCAATGGAAGAACAGTAATGCACCGTTATACAAAGACATTATTTAAGAAAAGTAAGTATTTTTTTCTTAAATAATGTCATTGTATAATAGCAATAACTGACTCTATAGTTGAGGTATATTGAAGATTTACCCACGGTTGGCTTTATTTAATCACTTGGCCCTCGTGATTAAACCACACCAACCGTGGGTAAATCTTCAATATACCCCATCACATTGTTGGTCATTGCTTAATCAACTTAAACATGCCTATGTCCGGCCTTTCTTTTGTTTTTACATTGTAATGTCTACATTTCTTAGAACTAAAAAAAAAAGAAAAAAGAAAAAAATAGTTGTTAACTTTGGTATCTTTGTCACATACAACAACCATAAAAAAATACAATATAACGTGTAGTTTACATCATGAAATGTTTTATACAAATGCTGCAAAAAATTGTTTTACTTACAGTTACTCTTTTTTCCCTTTGGTGTCCTTCCAAAAATTAATGCCATGAAGTCGGTTATATGCCTTTCAGTCCCCCACTAGTTTAACAAATTCAACTAAAGTCCAACCTCTCTCAGACACTTTTTCTTGTAAAGCTATGACTTCACAAATGTGATTGATGCTTTCTAGTCTCACATTATAAACTAATTTCAGTATTGCTGGTTTTTTTCCTTTTCATCCCTGTCTCCCAACCCCAGATTCTGGTTCATGTCCAAGGTACTCCTGATACTTCTAGTAAACTCCTATGCTTTTTTCTGTCTCTCATGCATTTTCCTTTGGAACATTGGAAGAGGCTGGGCTTTATTATCAGAAGAATGAGTAACAAGAATCCATTTCTGTTTGATGGATGACTTTTTGTTGAACAAACTTTTGTATTTTCTCCTTAGATTGTTCTGCATAAAAAATGGCTTTAATCCTGCAAGAAAAATATTCTGAATACAGCTGGATAGTGTAGCTTGAATTTCACACCTGCCTCTTGACATTCCCTGATTATCAGAATAAATTTGCTTCTCTTCTGCCTAGTGTACAGTGAATAATAATTTTCCACAAACACTCTACTATCTCAATTTTTTAATTCTTTCATTTCTTTGCCCTTCTGCCATAGTTTTGTCAGGATAAACTCTTTCTGCTATTTGATTGGATCTTTACTAATACATATCTTGGCTGCTTTCTTGTGGACATGTTTGGAGCATACAAACAATGTGCCCTTCAATTAACTAATCCTGATGTGGAATATCAGTCCAGTTGCTTCTTTGTGCTTTCATAAAAATAGTACAGTCTGTTTCTTCTAGTTTTCCTGGTACAGCTGAAAATCTCAGGTTTTCTCTGCATGCTCTGTCCTATAAATCTACCATTTTTTTGAAACAACTCTTTCTGGGCAATTTCATACTCAACCAGCCCTTTCTTCATTTCAGCCTCTTATTTTTGCAGTTTTATCAGTTTATCTAATTTACTGGAAGGCATCTTTTGTACTAAAGCTAGAGCTTGAACTGCTTTTTGCTGAACAGGATTCTTCCCAGTCAGTGTTTTTTCTTCATCTCTTTCAGCTGATTTTCTTTCAGGTTCTCTAAGTTTACTAAAATGGGCAGAATTACTAGCCCTTATCTCTCAGTTTCTTTTTCATCTTGGGCGAGCTGAAGTAAAGTTGTTGATCAGTGTGCAGCAATCTTGGAAGTCCAGTTGTAACTTTTCTTTTGTCATTCACAATACTTCTGCATTAGCTACCTCAGATATATACAGACTGTAGTGCCATTCTGAAATCACCCATACCTTATTTCATATCTGTACTATTTTCATGCATTCCCATTACATATGCAGATAATTTGCTTTCTGCTTACCACACCTCTAGCAAGCATTGGAAGCCATCTTTTTTTCCTTAAAATTGGTTTCATATCTCCTGTACAACAATCTGTTTGTTATGTGGACTCCAGATATTGTAACCTCCTGTCCATTTCCCAGACTTTGGTAAAAATTTTTTTCCTCGCATATATTATGCTTTTTATCTCATCTATCTTTCTCTAGCCATGTCCTCTCCAAGCTCTCTGTATGTGTTCCTAATTCTTCCTTCCTTCCTTCCTTCCTTCCTTTATTCCATCCAAGCCTCATTTCTAACAGCCCTTTCCTTACTGTGTCTCACACCCTCCTCCTCTTCACTTCTACAGTGGGCTTCTCAGTACCTTGTAGCCTAGCCAGTCCCCTTCACTCAGACATCAGTGCTCTTACAAAGATTTGAAATTCTTAAACTCTCCTTCTCCCTTCCTTTCTGAAACCTCCACCAGCTTCTCACTCCCATTTTCCCCCACACCTTTCCAAGTTTGTCTCCTCAGTAGTATATTTCCCACACAGCACCTCACTTACGTCCTCCTGCTTGCCCCAAATCTATGATCCCCCCCATTCTTTGAGTAATGTCCTTATTACCTTAAGTAAATGTGGTAAATGTATGCAGTTAAATGCACCACTGGCTAGATGACTGAATGACAAGGAGTTAGATATGATGTGCATCCAACAGTAGTTTTTATCTTCTGAAAAGTCACATGACATACAAACTCAAGTACTATCAACTCTCTTTTAAAGTCACCACTACCATTCATAAGTGCAACTCTCTCTCTCTCTCTCTATATATATATATATATTTATGTATTTATATTACATGCACACACGTGCACGCACGCTCACACACACACACACACACACACACACACACACACACACACACACACACACACACACACACACACACATTATTTTTCTTTCCACTTATTCTGTAATATATTCATTTCATTTGCAACCTTATAGACTTGGGAACCACCCAGGTACCCAAGCTCAGTGCCTATCTTGATCATAAATCTTTTAACTTCCTGTCCTTCCACATCAGTTTATCACAGAGGTTTTGCATTTCTTTTTGTTCCTTATTCCTTGGATGGTGCCCCTCAGTGGGTAAGTAAATATGATACCAATGGGGCAGTCTTAACCGTGGTAACTTCTATTTTTTTAATTGTAAATTTGTTTTGTAGCATCATCAGTTTTTTTAACAATTTTGTTGAATTATCACTTAAGACACATGCAAACGTACATTTATATAAAAGAAACAATCTGTGTTAACATGTAAATAGTTAAAACATTATACAGCACATATATGCTTTTATATAGTTATCATCAATCCAACATTACATATATTGCTCAGTTCCTGCCTTTCCTTAAATCTCAATCCTCCTCCAGAACATTATTCTGTATGTATTGTTCCTACAATTTCCATTTTTTCTATGAAGTTTGCCCTTTTCCTTTTCTAAAGATCCTACTTCTAGTTCTGTTATCTCTGTTACAATAGTCACTGCTTCAAGTACAGTTGGTTTAGAGTTTGATTTCCATTTTCTAGTAATTGCTTTTTTTGGCAGCCACGATAATTAAACTTAACAAGGCCTTACTATGTCTAGCCAATTCAGATCTTGGTGTCCCAGTTCAAAAAATAATTTCCTTAGTTGCACACCTAATATTCCTGACAGAGTACTCCTTAGGAAATGTTTAAAGTCTATCAACTCATTACACTCCAAAACATATGTTCCCAGTTATATCTTTCTTCCCCATCACACATGCAACATTTGCCATCTACCTAAGATAAAATTATTTGGAGTCTACATGGGGTATAAAACATCTATGCAAAAACTTATAAGCAAAAATCCTAAATCTTCCACACTGTTGCATATTTGGGAGCTAAACATATGTCTTCCATTGTTTCCTTCTGAATTTCTTATCCAATCTCTCTTCCCAATCTTTTCTAACTTCCTCTGAGTTATTCTTACAGTTATGGTGGAATGTTTTATTTGCCCTTCTAATTATCCTTTTTTAACAGCAGCTTCTGTTCTAGATTCAAATAAAAATTCTGCCACATAGGATTTTCCTATCCCTTTCTCTTTGCATGTACTCTGATATCAGTCTCTGATAGGGAAGGCAGTCTCCAGCCTACAATCCAAATGTCTTCTTGGCCTCTTCACATTCTATTACCTTTCCCTCTTTAGTTATTTGCTCCCAATACCTTGGTTCATTTGCCATTTTTTGTAGTAAATTCCTGCCTTTTCTTGTCTATTCTCTGTACCCCTAAGTGCAGTCATCCCTATCAGTAGAATCTCCTTTCTCCATTCTTGCATTGGCTTAGACCCTTCCTCTGTCCCCTTTCCAGATGAAATCCTTCAACTCTTTATTAATTACTGTCCACGACTTCTCCTCTGGATGATAAAAATATGACTTATATGTAAAACTAAAGGGACTAAAATAATTTTCCCTGCTTGCATCTTGCTATCTATATCCATAAACAAGAGCTTCCAGTTTCTCAGTTTTTGTATTACCTTTTGTTTAATCTCTTACCACATACCCTTAGCTGACATAACACAATCCTTTTTACCCCATACTCTTAAATATTTAATTTTATTGTATCTATATAAATATGGGTATTGCTAAGCCAATTAATGCCTAGGTAAGTAGTTTATAGCTATAGCCTTTGTTTCATCTGCATTAATTGTATATCCCCCCCCCCCCCAAAAAAAAAAAACTTGAAACTTTCTCAGAATGTTCAACAACACTGAGATGTCCTTTTTCTGGTTTTATTGGGTAAAAATAATACCATTTGCAAATAAAGCCACCTTTTCTTGAATACCATACTAACTATATCATTGATTTTTGAGTCTCTTATTTTCTTTGTCAATAGCTGTAAATATAATGCAAATAACAAAGAGGAAAGAGGACACCTCTGCCTAGTTCCTCTATTCAGGTACAACTTTTCAGAGAGGAACCCTTCCACTTTAATTTTTGCCTCCATCCCTCATATAGCCTCCTAATTAACCTTGTCATTGTATCAGAGAATGCAAATGCTTCCACTGCCCTGCTTGTAAAATCCTAGCTTATTCAATTGAATGCTTTCTCTGAATCAAGAGTGATCATTTCTATTTTTGGCATCAATGTGACAATCTTTGCATTCTCTTTATTTGATAATGTTTTTATTCTCTAGATTCAGTCCTCCCAGTGTTTAGCTCTAATCTCAGCAAATGTTGGGTATACTTTCAGTTCCTCCTCCTTCTTTAATGTAACCTCCATTGTTTTTGTGAAGCAAATTTGAGCTCTGATGCTTTTCCAAATTCTTGTAAAATAATTATTATACCAAATAAAATCATATAAACATATGACAATAATAACATGCAGTTGTTCTGGTATATCAAAAACAAAATCCCATCCCATTATATCAAGCACATTTTGAATGTCTAAAAGACCTATCTGCACCCCTTCTTTTTTATTCATCTATTTCATTCTACAATCTCTAATAACAGTACCCAGTGACTTCTCTTTATTTAAAACAGCCCATGCTCATTGGTTAACCCATGACCACACTTTCTCATAATGAGCTGTCAAGATTCTCATGAAAATGTTTACATCTGAATTACATAAAGAAATGGAGTGGGATTTATCCTAGCTCTCCAAGTCCCCCTTTTTTTCCTTGGGCAGAACAACTCCAGTCACCTCTGCTTTTGCATGTAGTAGGACCCCCTCCAAAATTCTGTTGAAAATCTGTACCATGTTATCCGCTTCCACTCTAAGTTTTTATAAAACTCTACTGGGAAGCTATCTTGTCCTACCTTACTTTTCCTGAGCATTTGTTCTATTACTATATCCCTATTTAGCCCTTCTCCGAGGATAGTACTCTCCCATTTTAAGCTTCAAACTTCCACTTGCAGAACATGTTATCTGTTGTATAGATTCCTACAAAACTGTTTTAATACTTTTTTGGTGACCGTGCTTTTTGCAACTCTTACTTGCACTTTCCTAATACTTTTCTGATATCTTTGCTTTTTGTAACTCTTACTTGTTGTTTGCACTTCAGAGATCTTATCCACACTTGTTTCCTCTGGTCCTTTATCCACATACCACAAACCTGATTTCCACCTCACCTTTACTCCACCATCTTGCTCCTTCCTAAATTGACCTTTCTCTGCTCTTCCCCTTCTAACCACCTAGCTTCTTTAAAATCTTTGCTATTTCTTACTTACTCTATCTTGCCTGTTGTTTTCAGTCTCACTCTCCTCTGTAATGCACCCAGCTCCTTCACTAATATTTCATCCTCACCTTTCTTCCCCTACTGTAGTGGAAGCAAGGTTAAGAAGGGACTTCATGATTAGTGATCAGCAGTATGGTTTCATGCCAGGAAAGAGCACTACAGATGCGATCTTTGCTCTGAAAGTGTTGATGGAGAAGTACAGAGAATGTCAGAAGGAGTTGCATTGTGTTTTTGTAGACTTAGAGAAAGCATATGACAGGGTGCCTAGAGAGGAGTTGTGTTATTGTATGAGGAAGTCAGGAGTGTCAGAAAAGTATGTAAGAGTGGTACAGGATATGTACGAGGGTAGTGTGACAGTGGTGAGATCTGCAGTGGGAGTGACAGATGTGTTTAAGGTGGAGGTGGGGTTACATCAAGGATCAGCTCTGAGCCCTTTCTTATTTGCAATGGTGGTGGACAGGTTGACAGACGAGATCAGACAGGAGTCCCCGTGGACTATGATGTTTGCAGATGACATTGTGATCTGTAGTGAGAGTAGGGAACAGGTGGAGGAGACCCTGGAGAGATGGAGATATGCTCTAGAGAGAAGAGGAATGAAGGTCAGCAGGACTAAGACAGAATATATGTGTGTGAATGAGAGGGAGGATAGAGGAATGGTGAGGATGCAAGGAGTAGAGGTGGCAAAGGTGGATGAGTTTAAATACTTGGGATCAATAGTTCAGAGTAAAGGTGAGTGTGGAAGAGAGGTGAAGAAGAGAGTACAGGCAGGATGGAGTGGGTGGAGAAGAGTGTCAGGAGTGATTTGTGACAGACGACTACCTGTAAGAGTGAAAGGGAAGGTCTACAAGAGGGTAGTGAGACCAGCTATGTTATATGGGTTGGAGACAGTGGCATTGACAAAAAGGCAGGAGTCAGAGCTTGACGTGGCAGAGTTGAAGCTGTTAAGATTTGCACTGGGTGTGACGAGGGTGGACAGGATTAGGAATAAGTATATTAGAGGGTCAGCCCAGGTTGGAAGGTTTGGAGACAAAGTCAGAGAGGCACGATTACGTTGGTTTGGACATGTGCTGGGAGGGATGCTGGGTATATTGGGAGAAGGATGCTAAGGATGAAGCTACCAGGTAACAGGAAAAGATGAAGGCCTAAGATAAGGTTTATGGATGTGGTAAGAGAGGACATGCAGGTGGTTGGTGTGACAGAGCGAGATGCAGAGGACAGGAAGAAATGGAAACAGGTGATCTGCTGTGGCGACCCCTAATGGGAATGGCCGAAAGAAGATGATGACCTTTCTTCCCCTACTGTACTTGCTGACTTGAGCCATAAGCCTCCATCTCCAGCTCCATGCAACTTTGATTTTGTCCCACTAATTCCCAGCACTCATACTTGCCTGTCACGGGTTCTTCCTAGGTACCACCTGCGTAATTTCCTTCAGCCATACTCCCTCTCCTTATATTTCCATGGCCATGGAGTTCCTCTGCACCTCTCTCATTGACTGTTTTCTTCTTACTACTCCATTTTAACCAGAGTACAAGCTGAAATTCCCCTCTCCACTATAACCATTTTTCTTACCACCTCTGTTATCACTTAACCTGTCATTGACCCGAAAACAACCAGATATGCAAACAATAAATGTGACGGAACTAATATTTGGACCCATTATAATAGTCCATGATAAGAGTGTATAGTTCAGTTTGCATTCCATTGCTAGGTACAGGACTCCTGGTAAAACTGTCACTCAAGCTTTTTTTCCTTCAGGGAGTAAGCACTTACATATTGTTGCTCATTACATATATCAGTGACTCGTGTCAGTGCTAGAAGTGTAACATTTTGATTGTTCTGTGAGTTTGTCACACCCTAGAGAAAGAGCTAAACAGTTTTTTTTTGTGTTAGTTACTTACTGCTTCGACATAAGACTGAGAAAACTGAAGTAAGTATTGTGAGGGGTGAAGCCCACATGGAGGCTTGCTCTTGACAAAAAAATGTTTTTTTTTGTGTGTGTGTTTCGTGTTTAATTTGCCATTAAACTGTACAGCCACAAGTATATGTGTTTCAAAGATGAATGCATTTGAGTTATGAGTTTCTTGAAGAGTTTGCCAGACAACTGTGATATGAGAAACTCAGCATCAAGGAGAAGTTGTGGATCCTGTTTAGCTTAGGCCATTCTGTGCCAGCACCACTAGTCTCTCATTACACATGAAGAAAAAGAAAACATTCTCAGGAGAAAGTTATTCGTTATTCATTCAGTTACATAAAAATAAACGCGGCTAGTTCATGTTTATCTTTACTGTCTGTCCCTGCTACAATGCCAGTAAAGGCTATACAGAAACGTTTCATAACCAATGCTATTCTTAGCTCTTTACATAGTGAGGGAGACTTGCTAATTTGTGTAACAAATACACCCACGCAGCAAGCACTACTCAAATAACCACTAGATGGCATTAGCACCATAAACAGCAAGTCAAGCTTAAGGGAGTTGTATTGGAAAAGGGGCATGGTGAGAAAGTGCTCTGCTGGAAAATTTTTAAAACTGTTTTCCCAAATATTTTTTGTCATACATCTCTGTTCAGATTTTCACAGAAAGCCCAGATTTGTGCCTTTCATTTTTGGTCTGTTCCTCTTAAAATTGTGGTTTTCTGACAAATCATTGAGGATTGACATCACTGAGTAATGACGAATATTTTAGTTTCAGACCTTCAGAAAATGTATGTTAATATAAAAACTTTTATTCTAGCAACATTCTAAGTTTATAACAGTAATATTTAAAAAGTTTGTGCCTATGTTTGGGCCTTTATCCCCCATCATTTTTGGCTGTTTTTAGATTTATTGTACTGAAGTTGAGAGGTATGTCTCTTGTTGAATTTTTATAACAATATAAACAATAGCAGGTAACAAAATGCAGGGACAAACAAGTCCATAACTGCAAACAATATAACCAATTTGAACAATTTCAACAATATATCATAGTGAAAAGTGATTAGAATAAAGAAACTGGCATAACTGGAGGAAAAAAGGCAGTATACAAACCACAACCTTCTCTAAGCATAAAAAAGCAAAAAAAAAAAAACAGTCATTTAAATGTATCAGTTATAGTGAGTGATGGCAAAACTTATGACTGAAATATATTAAAACAGAACTTTTATTAAAATAATAAAAGTCCATAGGACCTCAGCTAAAGCCTTTTAAAGTACAAATGGGACAACTGTTTTTTACTCTGTGTGTGTGTGTGTGTGTGTGTGTGTGTGTGTATATATATATATATATATATATATATATATATATATATATATATATATATATAGATATGGTTTACTATCATAATGCAGAATGATGGTTTGGTGAACATGGGAATTCTGACTGTTAGTTGGCTGATTTCCATATTGCCAACCTTCAATTCTGTGAGTCTCCTGTTCAGCGAATGGCACTGTGCAGTTGCTCGTACGTGGGCGATGTTATGTATTGAGATCATGGGACAGTGCGGATTGGGAGATTTACCCTTTTTTGCACTGTACTGCGATCTCAGAGTTAGAATATATAAGTGGCAGGGATGTGAGGGTGCAGTGGTGCTTGCCCCTCCTGCAAAAACATTACTGTCAGTGCCATGCACTATGGATCTGGTACGTATGTACTGCTGTACAGGGGACAATGGACTTCAGAAGCTGAATTCAACTTCACCTCAGTTAGGTTGTCGACATTCCAACCTAATTAATATTCCGCACATCGAACATGACCGCATTTTTTAATGGTTTACATTTTGATGTTCGATGTTTTGATAGTAAATATATATATATATATATATATATATATATATATATATATATAGGTCTACCTGATTTAACCAAAAGCTTCAAACGCTGACAACGAGAACACTGACACTGGAAGATTGACAATGGAGAAGACCGACAGTTGAAAATCCTGATGCTGAGAACACTGACATGTTAAGGTAAGTGTGCGGTAGGGACGGACGTTAGGGTCAGGGTGCGGGTAAGGTAAGTGCGTGATAGTGACGGATGTTAGGGTGCGGGTCAGGTAAGTGTGCGATAGTAATGGACTTTAGGTTTAGGGGCGGGTTAAGTGAGTTAGGCTTAGGGTGCGAGTAAGGTAAGTGTGCGATAGTGACGGACTTTAGGGTTAAGGGCGGATTAAGTGAGTTAGGGTTAGGGTGCGGGTAAGGTAAGTGTGACGGACCTTAGGGTTAGGGTTTGGTTTAAGGTTAGTGCATAGATAGTTGTGTATGTAAGGTTTAGTGTAGGTTGCTAAGGTGTTCGGTGTGCTTGTGTTGTGTGTGTGTGTGTTTTTTGGAAAAGGTATTTGTTTTGTTGATTGTCGGGCTTGTGGTTTGTCGGGCATGTGAAGTTTCGTGTTTTTGAACTTTGGTTTTGTGGTGTTGGTTATTTTGTTGTCGGTGTTTTGGCATGTCGGCGTTATCAGATAGACCCTTATATATAAAAGCAATCCAAAGACAATATGGTGCACTCCAAAATGAATGTGGTACACGGAAAATACACAGTCCAAAACATTCACAGAATCCAGCACTCACAAATAAATCAATCCTTGTAGTTAAATCCAGAGAAAGGGACTCAAAACACTTAAAAATAAGTGTGTAGAAAGCTTTTATTCCAGTAAAACAAACATTCAGGCAGCTTACATAGCAACCATTCGGTTCCAACAACACAGACCTGTGACTGATTTCACCCCCTGGCGTCATCAGTGTGAAATTACCATACAGCAACCACCAGTATTTATATGCCATAACACCCATTCAATTAAAGACATAAAAGTTTAAAAGTAAACATACCTTAATATAGAACCAAAATCCAAAAAAGACATATTATACATTCAAAAACGCATGTTGTTTGAAACCAAACATATTTGTACTCATAAACCATAATATATGTATACATGCATATACATGCATCTGTTATTTAGAACCAGGTAGAATACATGTATGAATATGAAATATATCTACACGCACCTATACATACATATATGAATACACATAAAGTGTAGACACACCTACGTTAAATAAATTATCAGGGAAGAAAGACAGTGAAAATGCAATCCAGACATTACCAGTGATCATTAAGTCCAGGTTTTTATAGAGTCCCTAACTTCACCATCCACATTCTTTCTTTTTTATCTAAAAGCTCATGCTTAGTTATGTCTGACATCCTATTACCTTTCATTACATCAATTCCAAGAAATTGTGCTGAAATATGTTCTAATTTGTGTTTGTAGAGTGCACTTCTTTGACGTTTATAACTAATGTCACTCAAGTGCACTGCAATTCTGCTCTTCAAATTTCTAGAGGTATGTCCGAAATAAAATGCCCCACATTGGCAGACGGCCATATAGATTACCCACTCAGTACGACAAGTTATCAAATGTTTGATATCAAAAGCCTTAGATGTGTTGATTGATGTGAAGCATGTATTCTACTTGGTTCTAAATAACAGACACATATATATGTGTGTGTGTATACATATATTATGGTTGATGAGTACAAATATGTTTGGTTTCAAACAACATGTGTTTTTGAATGTATAATGTGTCTTTTTTAATTTTGGTTCTATATTAAGGAATGTGCACTTTTAAACCTTTATGTCTTTAACAGAATGAGGGTTATGGCGTATAAATACTGGTGGTTGCTATATGGTAATTTCACACTGATGATGCCAAGGGGTGAAACTGGTCACCCGGTATGTAAGCTGCCTGAATGCTTGTTCTACTGGAATAAAAGCTTTCTACACACTTATTTTAAGTGTTTTGGGTCCCTTTCTCTGGATTTATCTACAAGGTTTGATTTATTTGCAAGTGCTGAATTCTGTGAATGTTTTGGACTATATATATATATATATATATATATATATATATATATATATATATATATATATATATAAATTTATCATTATCATCATTCCATGAACTGCATGCAGTTGAGCTGGTGATTCAAAATCTACCAAATCACTGTTGTACAGGTCTTTAACATGAGACTTGGGGGTGAGAGTAACTCCTGTTTCTTCACTTCCTTATGACTGACAAATCAGGACACCAAGAATTTTGATTGACAAGTCCTGCATTGAATAAAAAACAGATGAGCATCCACATTGCAATCATATATGAATACGTAGATGTTACACAATTACCTCTCAATAAATCAGTTATACATTTAAAGCAGCACAATGTAATTAATTTCTGGCTGTTATGTTTGAAAAATGACAATATATAAATGTTTGCTTATGTGACACTGCCAGCCCAGCTATCTGGAATTTTGTAAATAATTCTTTGTCATTTGTGAATACTGATATGATTTTTACAAAAGTGTGTGTAAAGTACTGAGCTAAAATATAACCACAGCATACTGTATTGGAAAAGAACAGAAATGTATATAAACTATATACCTGTGCAACTTATGTTTTAATAGTAGAATCTGGAACATACAGCATTAACTTGCAAACCATCAAGATAATACATTGAAATTAAAGTGTTTTATGACTGTGTTATCTCTCAGTGAAGCAGACACAATGTCTAGAGCTAGAGTTTTTTCTATTGTCTTGAAACAGAAATAATTACTAGGTTTCAAATGTAAACGTGTTTAATTGTTTTACAACTTCCAGTTCTGAGCAAACATCTGGGAGATATGTATTTTCACACACAGATGTTAAATTCTGTTAGTATCTGTTAGCCTGGGAAATGAATGCAGGTGACAAAGAGTGATGTCATCCAATCTAATCCAGCAGTAATGTGTATTATTAATTTAAGAACTCTCTCTGAGAGATTCTGGGCATTTTGTATCTTGTCTTGGACCTAGAAACATCCATTCAGTACTTCTGCCTGCATCTTGCTCATTAAGTAAGTTATTTAGGGTATAGTATCTCTTAGATATAGATAGGACTATAGTAAAAATTAATTTAGATGTTTTCTGTATTTATTTGAGACTGTCCTGCAATATTGTTTTAAAATATTTCCTATGATTCTGAACTCTGTAGTTACTGTGTTGATTGAGTATTGTCTTGTTCTTTTAATGTTAAGTTGTCATTCTCGCCTTCATTCTTGCTGGATGGGTTCGGAGCCGATCCTCGGCTCCGACTCGGCCTATACTATAGCTCAAGAGCTATTTTTACTGGCTCGAGGCAGCCCTATATCCCACAATACCATGCGCTAACTCCCCAGATCTCGTTTGCCACTTCGCTGCGAGGTTGCCTTTTTTAACGGCTCAGGTCAGTAAAGGAATTTTCAACAAAGTTTCTACTTTTTGAGGTAGTTTATTAGGTTATTTTCCCTACTTTTGTTCCCTATCGATATTATACTTAATAGTGTTTGTTTCATAAGCCCTACCCACCCCTGTAGTTAACTTTTATAATCAGGCCTACAGGCTTTAGTTTTTCTGTTTACTCACCCCTGTGTGTGTGTGTTGTTGTTTTAGTCAGCCCCCTCATCTCCCCCTTGTGTGTAAGTGAGTGAGTGTGTGTGCTGATTGAGTGACTGTCTTTAGGGCAATGTCCAAAGATGTTAAAGTCTCGGGATTCAAGAAGTGTGACTCGTGCTGTCAGAAAATGTCTCTGACAGACGGTCACACTTCTTGTGTCTATTGCTTGGGGCCTTTACACCTGCAGGACTCTTGTTCCATTTGTCACAGATTTAGTTCAAGAGTCCTGCAGGAAAGGCATAACAAGCTCATTCTAAAGGGCTTGTTAAAGCCTGATGACTCCCCGTCCAAGTCTGGCTCGGGAAAGTTATCAAAAACCGCCAAACCCTTAGCTCCAGCTTCTGAGCCGAGGGCTAGTGTTGTCGAGACAGCTCTGACCTCGGTTCCGACTGGCTCCGAGGCGAGCAAGGTGGGTTCTGCTTCGAAACCATCATCGGAGCCGACCCCAGCACGCAAGCGCTCTAGGTCCCCTTCTTTAGAGTCCGTCAGATCAGCTCCGAGGTCCCCCCTCCTATCGGAGCGGAGTCATAGGACTCATTCTTTGAGGTCTTCCAGGCTGTCTGATCACGACATCGAGAGGGTGGTCAGTAGACTCATAAAATCTCAGGCGCTGGCCCAAATGCTTCAGAGCCCATCTCACCAGACTGTGGCTCCTTTGATACAGTTATCCATTCCCCCTCTGACTCATCTCTCGAGTTCGG
The DNA here is from genome assembly GCF_019279795.1 of Protopterus annectens. Lineage (NCBI taxonomy): Eukaryota > Metazoa > Chordata > Ceratodontiformes > Protopteridae > Protopterus > Protopterus annectens. Next base: position 191,368,417 of record NC_056737.1, read on the forward strand.
AGCCGGAGTACGTCAGAACCATGACCTTGCCCATGTCGGAGCTGATACCCCCTCCTTCAGCTCCGGTGTCGTCGGCTCCAACCTCTTTATTGGTTCCGTCCATGGAGAGGTCTGGGTGCTGGGACTCCATTGTCGGCTCCAAGGGGGCGAGTGGCATCGGACCCTTGTCCGACCCCACTCTCCCTCTCGGAGCTTCGGCTCTGGTTAGTTCAGCCCCGACATCATTCTTGGAGCCTTCTCTGTCAGTTCTGGGGGCGGTTCCAGCCTCTTCGGAGCCGGGGCTACCTTTGGTGTCTGATAGGGGAGCCTTTGAGGTGATGAGGAGTGTGCTGGACCCAGTGTCCACTCCAAGGTTAAGTTTTGCGGCTCCTCCCTCTGTAGTGCCTGTTATGGTCTCTGGCCACCCTCCTATACCCGACAGCAGTGATCCAAAGCGTAAGGTACCCACTTTGGGTGTCTCCTCCTCTTCCGAGGGTTCCCCTGAAGTTTCAGGGGAACCCCCTAAGAAAAGAAAGTGCAAGAGGAAGGACATAGACTCCCCCGAGTCTGTCACGTCGGACACCGACTTGGATGAGTTGGAGGGTTCCCTCAGATCCCCCTCTGAGGATGTCTTCTTTTCAGACATCCTGGAGATCCTAAGACAGAGGGGAAATTGGTCCACTCTCAAACCTTCCGAGGATGAGTCGGTTTACCTTGACGCCTTTGGATCTCGCCCTTCCACCTCCTGGGTGTCTCCCCCTTTCGACCCACTAATGGAGGTAGTGGCTAGAAAGGCGTGGACAGCTCCTGATTCAATGGAACCTACCCCTAGGAGGCCTTCTAAATTTATTTCTGCACCAGATGACAAATCCTTTCTCACCAAAGGTGTTTCAGTTGATGCTATGGTGGTAGCAGCAGCCACTAAGAAGGAATTAGCTGATCCTTCTGTACCTGTTCACCCTCCTAACAAAGAGTCCAGGACCATGGACAGGTACGGCAAGTGGACCTTTGCTTCAGCAACATTTTCTATGCGATCGCTGAACTATTTATGTAATTTCACCCGCCTTCAGAGAGACTTGCTCACAGAGCTGGGTGAAACGGTACAGGATCCTTCTGCTGTGGGGTTTAAGGACAAAATAAACTCTCAGCTGGCTACCCTGAACTCCATTGTTAACTCCTCCATGCGGCTAATCTCTTATGCAGCCGATGGAGCGAGTAGGGCCGCTGGCACAGGCGTTGTGTTGAGACGTCATGCTTGGATGCGACTCTGTAACTTTGCCGACCCCTTCAAGGCATCCTTCACCAACACCCTCTTTGATGGTTTGGAATTGTTCGGGCCTCAGGTGAAGAATACCCTCACCAGATGTGAGCAAGATGGTAAGACTCTCTCTGCCGTGGGAGTCCATTTTTCCACGCCTTCTAGACCTTATCCTAAGGGACAGAGGGGTGGAAAGATGTGGTTCCGCAAACCACAGAGAGTCGCACCTGCTGCACGTGGTGAATTTCCCCCTAGAGGCAGAGGGGGGAATAATAACAGACGCCACCCCAGGGGCAGAGGGGGTCCACAGAACCAGGGTTCCAGGGAATCTTTCCCTGACCAACCCTTTCAGCATCCCTGAGAAGCTGCCCGACTGTCCGCCTTCGGAGGCAGTCGGGGGAAGATTATCTCTGTACCCGGAAGCCTGGCAATCCATCTCCCAAGACACATGGGTACAGAAGATCATATCCGAGGGTTACAAAATTCCTTTCACTTTCCCTCCGGTACAACCGCCAAAACCCCTACCAGACATACCACCCGCACAAAGAGGTCAGGCCCAGCTAGAAATAAAAAAGCTGTTAAACAAAAGAGTCATCCAGGCAGTCCCAGCAGATCAGCTAGGATCCGGAATCTACTCCAGATTCTTTTTGGTACCAAAAAAGACAGGAGATTGGAGACCCATTTTGGACCTCAGCAGGTTAAACAACTATGTATTAACGACAAAATTTCAGATGGTAACACTGCAGTCCATTCTACCCTTTTTGGGCAGAGACAACTGGATGTGCTCGTTAGACCTCCAGGATGCGTACTACCACATAAAAATACACAGGTCCTCCAGGAGGTTTCTCCGCTTCCGGCTGGGAGTCAGTCATTTTCAATCCAGGGCCCTGCCCTTTGGTCTCACCACAGCCCCCCGGGTGTTCACCAAATGTTTGGCAGTGGTTACGGCTCACCTGAGACAGAAAGGATTCCAGGTGTTTCCATACTTAGATGACTGGCTCATTTCCGCTACCACCAAACAGGATCTCATAATGGCCATGGATTATACTATCCATCTTTGCAACAGCCTGGGTATTTCTATAAATTTTGCAAAGTCCTCCTTGTCGCCTTGTCAATGTATAAACTTTATAGGCACCGTATTAAACACCACAGAAATGTCTGCAACATTACCACCTCAGAGAGTGACAGACATGAGGCGGAATGTTCAGCTTCTGTTTCAGCCCAGCAGAGTCCAAGTCAAGCTAGTATTGAAAGTGTTGGGCCTCATGGCGGCGGCGATTCTTCTACTTCCATTAGCCCGCTTCCACATGAGACTCCTTCAGTGGATGCTGTTTTCTCAGGGGTCCTTTCAACAGCTGCCAATGACCAACAACATTTTGATAACACCATCTTGCAAGAAACATCTCTCCTGGTGGATGGTTTCCCCTCAGCTTTTTCAGGGCAGACCCTTTGTTCTCCCCCCTCCAGTTGCCACTGTCACAACGGATGCCTCCCTGATCGGGTGGGGGGGGGCATTATCAGGGCAGGATGGTCCAGGGCACTTGGCAACAGTCAGAATGCCACCTGCACATAAATGTCCTGGAGATGAGGGTGGTGCTTTTGACATTGCAGGCCCTTCAGAGCTCTCTTCCCATGGGGACTATAGCAATTCAAACGGACAATATGTCTGTGGTGTGGTACATAAACAAGCAGGGCAGAACAAGGTCCTACCCCCTCTGTCGAGAAGCACTCAGACTTTGGCAATGGGCGATTTCATCTCAACGGTTTCTGATAGCAACGCACATCCCTGGGAAGTCCAACATCATAGTAGACAGATTGAGCAGAACTATCCTCATGCCTCACGAGTGGTCTCTAAATCAAGCGGTAGTAGACAGAATTTTTCGAAAGTGGGGCCAGCCTTGCTGCGACCTTTTCGCAACTCCGCAAAAAAGCAAGTGCCTCGACTTCTTCACACATTTTCCTCTACCAGGCCAGCCCCTCAGAGACGCTCTTGTTCACGTTTGGCCCTGGGGTCTTCTTTATGCCTTTCCTCCCTTTCCATTGATCCCGCAACTAATTCAGAAAGCAACCGCATTGAGATCCAAAATGATCCTCATTGCCCCGTTTTGGCCTCAACAAGTTTGGTTCCCATTCCTGCACAAATACCTACTGGAACAGCCTTGGCATCTGGATCCCCTTCCGGATCTATTGACCCACCTCACGGGAAAGCTGCATCAGTCTCTACATTCCATCAACCTCACAGCTTGGTTGCTCCACTTCCAGCCATAGCCAGGCTTCCCCTTATTTCTCCTCCTGTTCGTGATATCATTCTGGCTTCCCATAAGTCCAATACTAGGAAGACTTATGCGAGTAAATGGAAGTGTTTTTCACACTGGGCACAAACGAGATCCTTAGATCCTTTCCATGCACCCATTCATGAGGTTCTAGACTTGCTGATGGAGCTTCTTCATTCGGGGTCATCATTGGCCACTATCAGGGTACAATTAGCGGCCATTGCTAATTTTCATGTTGGACTCTCAGAAGCAAATATTATGTCCCACAAACTATGCAAAGCCTTTCTCAAGGGCATCTTGTTGCTCAGACCTCCAGTCAAAGATCCACCCCCACAATGGGATTTGAATTTAGTTCTAACCTCACTAATTCTATCCCCTTTTGAACCGGCAGCTTCTTGCTCCCTCAAACTTCTTTCTTGGAAAACGCTGTTTTTAGTAGCTATAACATCTGCCAGAAGGGTATCGGAACTTCAAGCCTTGTCTGTCCGTCCTCCCTATTTGGTTTTTCATAAAGATAGGGTAACTCTCAGAACAAACCCTTCCTTCCTACCAAAAGTGTTATCGGAAGCAAATCTAAACCACTCCATTGATTTGCCCGTCTTTTTCCCAGACTATACCAACAGGGCTGAACAAAAATTACATTCATTAGATGTTCATCGCCAATTACGGTATTACCTAGACAGGAAAAAACAATTCAGAAAGTCAGACCAGCTCTTCCTCTCTTATGCTGCAGGCAAGAAAGGGCTTCCAGTATCGAAACTTACTCTTTCCAAATGGCTGACATCTATTATTACCTTGATCTATGAGTTGAGACACAGGCAACTACCCTCTAGGCCTAAAGCTCATTCAACCAGGGCACTATCAACTTCAACGGCTTTTCAAGCAAGGTTACCACTAGATGCCATTTGTGCAGCAGCTACATGGGCGTCCAAACATACCTTTATTGCCCATTACAAGCTTGATCTAGCCTCCAGAAATAGAGCTGATTTTGGTTCCACTGTACTCAGGAGTCTGTTCCATTGAGCCACCCAGGACTAAGATGCTAGGGACGCTGTCCCATCCAGCAAGAATGAAGGCGAGAATGACAACTTAACATTAAGAAGTTATGTCTTACCATAACGTTCCATGTTAGTTGTCTTCTCGCCTTCTTTCTTGCGTCCCTCCCTCCTGCCCCCTAGCCTGGATAGACTCGAGGTTCTGAGTCCTTCCATTTCTGGAGATACAATATGTCGCATCTTTCTTGGTATCCTTAGTGTTACTAGCAGGTAACCTGTACTCGTAAAAGAGGATTATAATATTATTATTATAATATTACTTTTTATACTATGTCTTAGCTTCCAAACAAGATCTGGGGAGTTAGCGCATGGTATTGTGGGATATAGGGCTGCCTCAAGCTGGTAAAAATAGCTCTCGAGCTATAGTATAGGCTGAGTCGAAGCCAAGGATCGGCTCTGAACCCATCCAGCAAGAAAGATGGCGAGAAGAAGACAACTAACATGGAACGTTATGGTAAGACATAACTTCTTATTATTTATTATTAAATATATTTAAATCTGTCTTTGTGGCTGATATTTGTGAGACATATTTAAGCTCTTAGCGTACTTGCATATGTATTTGGTGACACTGCACAGGCCACTCCTAAATAGCCTTGATCTTGGTCACACTTACCATTTGGATAATAGTAACATTACACAGTAGGATTGGTTACCCTTTGTAAGGGCCTTAGAGTAGCTGATAAAGAGCTGGTTGGTGGCAGTAATAACTACCTTATAGTCTGGGCAGAAGGGGGCATAGCTAGTAAACATGTGGCAGCCTTCCCCAGGAGTGTCTGTGGGTTTGTATATAAATCAAATCTCAAAGTGTGTGTGTGTGTGTGTGTGTGTGTGTGTGTGTGTGTGTGTGTGTGTGTGTGTCAGTCAGTTACTTGGGCAGGGACACAAAGCAATGGTTGGACAGAGAGGGTGCTGGAGGTCTTAGCTTGGCCATTCGGCTGAGATCTTAACCCTATAGCTGTGGCAGTGTGGAGTCTTATTGGGGATCTGGAGAAAGAGGGAAAAACAGTCCCAGACTGACTGTGATCTCTGTGTGCTTTTAAGTGCAATTGTACTTTACTGTGTGTGTACTTGTCATCCTCCCAATGTGTATGTCCCTCATTGTTGCCGGTGGTGAAGACTGAGGCTCATTGATTACTGGGCCAGTGCAGGGGCATCAAATATTAATTGGTTAGCCATGGTGGGATATCCACATCACATATTAATTTGTTGACAGTGGTGATTTAGCCACATCACTTATTAATTGGCTTGTAGTGGTGGGGATATTGAATTCCTGTAGCCTGTGTACAGTGGTCACTGAAGGTGTTTGTATTCTCAATCAGCCGCTCAGTGAACATTCAGAGTTTGTATCACAATTGTTTTATTTTTTTTTATTATTAGCTTAGTTAGTCAGGGAGAGCAGGCAAGCATGTCAGTAGAGAAGTATGGCAAGCTGAAAAGGAGTCAATTGGCTGAGATGTCCCAGGCTAAAGGACTGGTACATGCCAACCTGACTAAAGCAGACATGATTGCAGCTTTAGTCACAGTTGCACTGCAGAATAGCAACCAGGAGGACCGTCAGACTGGTTTTGGAGATGTACAACTCTCAGAAAATGGACAGCTCATCCTTTCTACAGAGGACTTAAAAATCCATCTGGAGTTAAAGAGACTTGAGCTAGAGGCCAAGTGTTTGGAAACAGAGGCAACAGAGAGACTGAGGCATCTAGAGACTGACGAAAATGAGAAACTACAATGCTGAAGGCTGAGGAAAATTAGAAACTGTGATGCCTGGAAGTTGAAGAGAAGAAGAGGCAGAGGCAACATGCAAAAGAGATGTTGACTATTCACCAGAGTCATGGAGGTAATGGGGAAGGGAGTAACCAAACCATTTGTATAAGTATTAATTTTACTAAGAGTAATTGGGTATCCTGATAAGAGCAATAAAATAGCTGGCTGGTGGCAGTGAATCTACTTTATAGTCTGGGTGGAGGTGGCAGAGCTGGTAAATCTGTGCCAACCTTTCCCTGGTGTGTATGTGTGAAAATCAAATCTCAAATAGTATGTGCATCAGTTACTTGGAATATGGACACAGAGCACTGATTTCTGCAGAGAGAAAGGTGGAGTCTTATATAGGGCCTGGAGAGAAAGTCTAGCCCCCCAGGTCTGAAGTGTGTTCCCTGTGTGCTCTTAAAGGAATTGTGCTTGGTGCAGAGAGCTCCATATGAAAATACTGTGTATATCCATTTTTGTTCTAAGTGAACGTCCTCCACAGGTGTCAGTGGTGAGGACTGAGGCTCCTTGATTACTGGCCAAGAGGAGGGATGTCACATATCAAAGTATGTTTAAGTTAATAGGCTGTGATCTTGGGTTGTTGAGGTGGGGGTGGGGTGTAAATGTACACAGATCATAGTATATGTAGAGCTGAGATGTTTTGTCTTACTTTTGCATAGGTGAATGTCTGGATTAAGAGCCTTGGCTTAATCTAATAACAAAGTGGACACAAGTAAATTTGAGAACACCTCATATAATGAAAGGTTTATTTTAGCAATAAATGTTTCAGCTTGTCTTTCAGGCTGTAGTAGACTACTACAGTTTTTTTTTCTTCTCTTACATTTCCATGGAGACAAACTATAATAAAGCAATAAAAAACAGAACATTGGTTAAAGGCTATAAGTTAATGTTTTCTGAAAACATGCAAGTTGTTTTCATGTCTGGTAGTGGTGTGGAATAAATTTAAAAAAAGAACAGACACCAACTAGTGTAAGCAGAAGCACAGACAAAAACATAAGTCTTAATGTGGACAATCTTAATTTCTTTTTTCAAAACAGGTTTATTGTTTTAACATATAAGAGAAATATCATAACAATTTTATACAAGTAATTAAAAATAGGTATTATTATAATATTCAACAAAACAACTAAAGTATTTACAAAGACATCCACTACAATCAGATCAATTAATTAAACTAAAATACCATGCTATTGAAATTTAAATTTTTTAACAAATTTTGTAAATTATCCCATACAATAAAATAAGATGTTTTTCTGTTTGTTCTAGTCCTAATTGTGTTTATTTCCATATGGCACACTATATTCATAACATTTTTAAATTCATTGAATGAAGGAGGTGTATCTGAAATCCAATTTCTAGTTATTATTTTCCTAGCCACTGCTAGAATAGACCATAACAAGGGAAGCTTAACCTTTTTAACACTTTGAGGTACAGGTGTGTTGAATAATATAAGAAATTTAGAAATCATGAAATTATCTGTAAAAAGAGCCTGCAAAAATTCATTAATTGACTTCCAGTATTCTTTCAATTTTATACAGTCATAAAACATATGAGCCCAGTCAGCATTAATTTCTACATTACATCTCTTACATAGATTGTCTTTATTATTTATTTTATTCATTATCAAAGGTGTATAAAAAGATCTATGTAAAAATTTCCATGTATAAAGTCTCCAGACAATGGAAGACGTAGTTCTATAAGCAGATTCCAATATATATTGTTTATCTTGTTGATTTGGTGGGTCCCCATTAATAGAAGTGAAATAATTCCAGTATGAATCTACACTGTAAAAAGTTTCTTGTCTGATAACTTTATGTATGTATGAATGTTTACCTTTATCAGAAACTTTATGTTGTAAATTTAATATCAAGTAATCAATCAGTGCTGGAATAGATTCTTTAACAGTTATAGACATTAAATCTATTTTATTAATGAGATGTTGTCTAAAGGTCTGAACCTCTAACCAGCAAGTTTCTCTTAGATCAAATTCTTGTTTTAAGAAATCTAGATTTTTAACTTTATTATCAGATATCAACTGATACCAGTACTTTAGATCATTATCTATAGCTAAATGAGTTCCTTCAGAAGTAGATGACAAAAGCATACCCTGAGTATACATTATAGGAAATACAATAAAATTCCATTCCCTATACTTAGGGTGCATGAATATAAAGTTACGATAACTAATAATAATATTTAATGGGTAACAAACCATATGTTTAGGTGTAATAGGTGAAGTACAAAATTCCTTTAGTAACCATAACATGGAGTTATTTACAATCATATTTTTATGTGTTAAGGAGATTTTCATGAAGTGTATACTAATTAGCTCCCAATAATCTTTCCATTTTGTGACATATGACTGATCTATTAATAAAGTAATAACTTTTACAATAGAAGAGATAGTATATAAATTAAAGTCTGGAAAAGAAATACCCCTTGAGACCAGCTATTAGTATGTTTCTTTAATGCAATCCTAGGTCTATTAGGTGCCCATAAGAAATTTAACATTAGTGTGTTCAGTTTCTTGATAATTATTTTTGTAGGTGGAAGTATTATTGATTGTATTAAGTATAAAATCTTGGGGAATATTATCATTTTAATAATTGTAAGTCTCTCCTCCATAGTAAAAACATATTATTCCAGGTATTAAAAGATTTTGTATATTAAGAAAACAGGTATTATAATTATTATATATAATAGATTTAATATCTTTAGATAGTATTATACCTAAATAAGTTATCTGACCTGAATTAGGTACATATTTAGTAAAATCACTAATGAGAATATTTTTTCGTATATATAGGTAGTATTTTAGTTTTTACTTCATTGAATATTAAACCAGAAATACTTTTAAAATTCATCAGGTTATCAAATAGAGACTGTATAGAAGAATTAGATCCTGCTGATGTAATTAGAACATCATCTGCAAAAAGTTGAATTTTGGATGTTGTATTTTCATCTATTTCAAAACCCTCTATGTCAGTACTGTTTCTGATCAAATTAGCCCAAGGCTCCATTACTAAAGTGAATAATAGTGGAGAAAGTGGACATCCTTGTTTTGTACCTTTAAGAATGGGTATTTTTTGTGAAACATATGTTCCTACCTTAATATAAGCCAACATTCCTTTGTATAAATGTTCAATTAGATTTACAAATGCATCCGAGAAGTTTGTGCACTTCATTAAGGTAAACAGATAGTCCCAACTTACTGAATCAAATGCTGAACTTATATCAAGACTAAAAGTGTTAAATCTTTCTTTTTCCTATTTGCAAAATCTATTAATGTTAAAGTTCTTCTTATATTATCAAAAGTATTTCTATTTACAATGAAGCCTGTCTGATCTCTATCTATAATGCCGGGAATGATTGTCTTCAATCTATCAGCAAAGATATTCATAAACATTTTATAATCAACATTAAGTAATGAGATGGGCCGATATGAAGAACATCTAGTTGGATCTTTATTAGGTTTTAAAACTGGCGAAATAAATGTATATCGCCAAGATGGGGGGGTTATTAACTCAGTCTGGGCCAAAATAAAAACCTTATGTATTAATGAATATGTATTTTTAGAAAGGATTTTATATATCTCTGGTATAATACCATCATTACCCGGTGCTTTGTTTGATTTAAGCTTATTTATTTGTGTAATAACTTCTGTATATGAAATACTCTTGTCCAATAGTTTAATCTGTTGTTTATTAAGCTTTTTATTCATATTTGTGGTTATAAACTCCTTTATTTTATCTTTAGGTTCCATGTTAATATTATTATGGTTAATTTTTTAAAAGTGATTTCTAAATTCATCTAGTATTTCTGGTATACTAGAAACATTCTTCTTTTTCCTTAGAGAAAAGATTTCTTTGATATGGTTTTGTTTATTCAACCTTTTTGTTTTATTTTTAAGTCTATGTAAGTATTTGGGGCTTATTGAATAAGACAAAAACTTGTATTTCTCTAAAGTTATTTTAACTTTATGAGTTAAAATTTCTTTGTATTTCTCATTTAGTTTGTTTATTTCTTCAATAACTTTCTTGTCCATAATATTTTTTTATTATTATGTTTATAAGAGTCTAATTTACTTTGAATATCTAACAATTCCTTATCCCAAGATTTCCTTTTATTATTATACCATCTGATACTTTGTCCATATAGATATGATTTTAAGGCATCCCAAACATAAACAATGGAGACTTCAGGAGTGTTATTTATGTCTAAAAAAGTTTTACTTCTGAAAGTATATATTCTTTATAGTCTTTTAGTTGAGTTAAGTATGCTGGTATCCTTTTGATCTGAACATTATGAGTATTTTTATCATGAATTCAAAAACAATTGAATTATGATCAGATATAGGACATGAAATGATTTTGGAATTAATTAAATCTGTTACCATCTGGTTAGAAATAAAGACCCTATCTATTTTGAATAAGTTTTGTATCTGTTAGAAAAAAGATGTATGGTAATGATTTTGAATCTATCTGATTATTAATATCATTCAAATGATAAGAATTAGCAAAATCCTTTAAATGTTTTGCATTAGATGTAATTCTTCTCTTTCCTATAGTGGTAGTATCACTTTCATGTAGTATACAATTAAAGTCACCAGCTAAAATAATATCTCCTATAGAGAATGATATGATCTTATCAAGATGATGTTTCACTGTATTAATACCAATTCCAGGTATCCAATATACATTAATTAAAGTGTAAGTCTTCCCATTAATTTGTATTGTAACCATACAAAACATTACTTTGTCATCCTGATAAGACTTAATGGTTTTAGGAATGGGCATACTTTTATTCCATAAAATAGCCACTCCTCTTTTTTTCTGAGTGTGCTCTGAACTAACCAATACTGTATATTTGTTTGTGGCTAGTTTATCAATATCTTTTTAAGAGATGGGTTTCTTGTAGGAAGACTAAGTTGGCCTTATGTAAATTAATCTATCTTATTAGGCTTGCCCTTTTACATGGATTATTCAATCCATTAATGTTTAAAGAAATTCCTTTTAAAGATGTCATTTGGCATTTTTAAAACTTAAGAATCTTATGATCAAAATAACAAATAACAAGATAAGTAATGTTACATCTCCTCCTTTAGGTGTACCTTTAAATATAGCTGTATTTATTGAATCTCTTATGGGATTTCGTATAGGATTCAATTTTGTTTGTAGTGACAATGAATGTACAAAATATATTGTGGATGTCAAAACTATATACAAATAACAATGAACAAGTGAAAATAATGTAAGGATTAAACCTTGCATCCAGCCTGGAGTTGTAAACTCCAACTTAGAGTAGTATTTACCACTCAAGTTAACCCCCTACCCTAAGCAGCAGTACGTCAGCTACCACCTTATCAATTTAATACTAGTTATATTTAACTGAAGTTAACAGTTTTCTAGCAAGACAAGACTACACATTTGGCAAAACAGCATCATATAAACTAAAATAAACCTTTTTTTTTTTTTTTTTTTTTTTAAAACTGTTCATACTACTATATACATCCATGTAATATAAAACACTTGTATGCAAATAGCATTCAAATAATCTTGATGTTAGAAATCAAGAGGAGAGAAAAATAAGTTCTAACATTCATTTAAATCAAAAACTTTGGCTAATATGATTCAGACATTACATATATTAGGATGCATCTATTTTCTGTCATGTAAATACAGTTAACAGCTTCCAAAAAAAACCTTGAATTGCTTGTATATGAGCATTTACTCAAACTCATTATTGCCAATAGAATAAAATATTGTATTCATAGAAATTGTTATAAATCATACTTCATAGTTAAGCAGATTCTCAGAAACATTTATATACATATCTACATACACACACATACACACACACACACACACACACACATATATATATATATATATATATATATACATACATACACACATACACACACATATACATATATATATATACACATGCATACACACACACACATACACACACACATACACACGCACATACACACACACACAAACACACACACACACACACACACACACACACACACACACACACATACACACAAACACACACACACACACATACACACACACATACATATATATATATATATATATATATATATATGATCTCACTGAGTTGTATCTTTACTGAGCACCATCTTACATTGCTGTCCCTTCAATAAATCTGTCTGCTTTATACAAAATAATGCACAGCAAACACATTTTAGTAACCAGATTTTACAAACATGCTATACTACTGCTTTAAAATATATCACATGACAATTTCTTCCAGTATAGAGTTATAAAATTATTTATGCTTGTCAATCAGATGAATTAAATGAGTTATAGTAATGTATATGTTTGGGACATAGGTTTTTAACACATATTATTAATCTGCTATTCCTGTATCTGTGATGTGTCAGTGTGATATCTAGGTCAAAGGTGAGACCAGCTGCTTTCAGCTTCTCTGTGAGAATTCTGAGAGTTGAAGCTTTTGAAGTAGCTCATGGACACTGTGCATGAGACAGCCCACACCCCAGATTGTCTCTCTTAACATTTTGGCGGGAAACTTATTAAAAACTAGTGACAAACATTCATTTAGCAGTGTAAATGCATCTAAACATGACAAAACCTTCACAATGCATTCTACAGGTTATTACAGACTCTATGTAAGTGAAATCAAGCCCAAAATTATTAATAATTAACAAAACTCAACATTTTTGTCCCAACTCAACTCCTATGCAAATCTTATTATTTACTGTGTCTATATGATCAAAAGTATTTCTATATATTAATAAAGAAAAGAAGAAGAGAGTAGAAAGTAAAAGGGTGTAAGGCAGAAATAAAAAAAATGTAAGAGAAAGCTATAAGAAGTATATACAATAGAATATTACTTACTGTTTATATTAATAGAGTTAAAAATAAAACATATTATTTACTATTATTTAGTTCTAATTATTATTAGTTAAAGCATGACAGATTATTTACAAACAAGCATAAGCAGTGTAATCAAGAAAGTATAATTAGGTAGTGTCATTCCTGTATCTGTGATGTGTCAGTGTGATATCTAGGTCAAAGGTGAGACTAGCTGCTTTCAGCTTCTCTGTGAGAATTCTGAGAGTTGAAGCTTTTGAAGTAGCTCATGGACACTGTGCATGAGACAGCCCACATCCCAGATTGTCTCTCTTAACATTTTGGTGGGAAACTTATTAAAACTAGTGACAAACATTCATTTAGCAGTGTAAATGCATCTAAACATGACAAAACCTTCACAATACATTCTACAGGTTATTACAGACTCTATGTAAGTGAAATCAAGCCCAAAATTATTAATAAGTAACAAAACTCAACATTTTTGTCCCAACTCAACTCCTATGCAAATCTTATTATTTACTGTGTCTATATGATCAAAAGCATTTCTATATATTAATAAAGAAAAGAAAAGAGAGTAGAAAGTAAAAGGATGTAAGGCAGAAATAAAAAAAATGTAAGAGAAAGCTATAAGAAGTATATACAATAAAACGTTACTGTTTATATTAATAGAGTTAAAAATAAAACATATTATTTACTATTATTTAGTTCTAATTATTATTGGTTAAAGCATGACAGATTATTTACAAACAAGCATAAGCAGTGTAATCAAGAAAGTATAATTAGGAATAGCATTTGAAGAACATATAAACTTTTAAAGGAAAAAAAATTATCAAATTACTGACCTTATTTTTCCTCTTCAGAAAGAGAAACAAGTTAAATCACAGCTTGCCATTAAATCTCCAGATATTTTGACTAGTTATGAAACAAAACATTTCTTTGCACACAGAGAATAACTTTGATTAAATCTTTTTCAAAATATTGGAAATGCAGGAACTATATTTAAAAAGATTAATAATAAAATAAAATGATGAGAGAAAAAAAAAACATAGCACAAATCATTTGTTTTTTAGTCTCTTCTTCTTCTCTGAAGTCTTCCATGAAGTTTCAGTTGCCAGTCTCTTTAACGAAGGACTAGCCCATTCCATTTCTTCTATTTTTTCCAAAATCTTATTTTTTTTGATAAACAGTAAAGCAGAGTCTAAGTCATCGAAAATTTTAGGACCATCAGGAAGGCAGATTTTAAGCTTGGCAGGAAACAGAAGGTATGTTTTAAACTGTGCTTTTTTAAGCTCCCTTATTAGTGGCAGAAAAACTTTTTCTTTTAGCTAATACCATGGAAGAATAGTCATTGTCAAAACGCGCAGTTGTTTCAATAATCTTAACAGGAGCTTTAGCCCAAGCAGATTTAAGAACCATCTCTTTATCAAAAGATGATAGAAATCTTACTATAACTGATCTAGGATAGTTTTTGTTAGAGTTAGTATTAGCTATAGATCTATGTGCTCTTTCGATACCAAAAGAGAATGCTTCTGGTAAATCTAAAGTTTTAGGGAGCCATGTTGTTAAAAAAGAAGTAATATTGTTACCATCAATATTTTCTGGCAGTCCAAAAATCCTAATGTTATTGCGCCTAGATCTATTTTCCAGGTCATCCAGCTTTGTTTGTAAATGTGTATTTTGTTTCAGCAGAAACTCAATGTTGATTTCCTCTTCTTGTATTCTATTTTCCATGTCATTCACAGCTTCTTCTATGCCTGTCATCTGGATCTTCTGTTGTTGCAGGTCTATATGTAACAAGTCTATTTGTTTTGTAGTTTTTTCTATGAAAGTGTCTATTTTAGTATCCGTTTTATCCATCTTAGCAGTAAGTTGCTGGACTATAATTATCAGAGACTGAAGTTCTTTCTTGATGCTGGAGTCTTGAGAATTTGTCTTACTGGAACTCATTTCAGACTGATAAACTGACAGGAAAATTTCCAAAGTAATTTCTGACAGGAATATTATTAAGATTTCCTTTCTTTTTAGATATAGTTCAAGAACTATATAAAACAAACATATTTAGAAAGAAAATTACTTCAAAAATTAATTTTTTAAGTAATTAATTCCTGTCAATGTAATGAAATTGGTGGAGCTGAAGAAATCTGCTGCTATCCTGTGTTCATCCTTGGCCACGCCCCCGACAACCTTAATTTCTGATTAATTAGGGCTTGTGTTAGCAGCTGTCTCCAGAGGTGAGGGAATCATTCTATGTTGCACAGCTTACAAACAAAGGTATGGCATCTAAGTCCAAGGAAGACACTGTTCCACTGTATTTGGCATTCATCAGAACTATCATTGAGTACAATGCCCACTTTGATATGTACCTAACCAGGCATATCCAATAACTGGAACATCCACAGAGGTTCCTTACTAAAAGAATACAGGGAGTAAATAATATGTTCTATGCAGACAGCCTCAAGGATCTATCCCTGTATTCTGTCTCCTACAGGCTTTTGAGGGGACATCTATGCCTGGCATACAGGGCATTGTCAGACCCCATTTTGATGGACCTCTTGCATATCCACAAAATAAACAGTGCCAGAATTACACGTTCTAAAGACTTAAACCTTGCCTGTTATATAAATAGGACCTGCTGGAGAGATAGGTATGTATCCCAGAAACTACCCTGTCTATGGAATAGGCTCCCCATCCATGTGAAGCAGAGTTCCTCCCTAATCGAATTCAAGTGCAACTTGGACAATTGGATGGGAAACTGGAAATTCATCCCTGGTTTGGCACCTATGTCTCAGATGCAAACAGGTAACCTGCAAATGGTTCATCTTCTAGGCCCATGCTTACACTTATCAAGAGTATCAGAACTTGTTAGAAATTTGGGATGCATGGCTAGGTTTAAAAAGGCCCTTGTGGTCATTAGCCTAGTAAACACCTATAAACCTATGAACCTATTAGCAGGGTTAAACTTCATTATTTGAAGATGTACACAATTAGGTGTGTTTGTATTAAGTTAATAGGTTATGGTTGTGTTCTGGGTATGTGTTTTTTAGGGTTTTTATTAAAACAAAAAGTCTTGTAAAATGTGACATGAGTTCCAATGCTGATAGGAAAATAAACTTTATAAAGGATTAACCTGTCAAACATTAATGGGTGCATGTATCAGAAAACCTGGGAATAGATATTTAAAAAAGCTGCCATATATAATAGGTGGGAATAATGACTTCTTACCATAATGGTGACACTTTCTACATTATCTTGGAATATGAATGCTCTCACAGGTATATTCAAAAAGAAAATAATACTGAGCATGTGAAGTAGATAAAGGATTTCAGGATGGATATTTTGCAGAATATCAGGGACAAAAGAAAGAGGAGCATTTATACTAACTGCTAGAGGAGCACCAGTAGTAATAGAAGAGGAAAAAAATAATTAATGGCAGATTTGTAGTAGTAAGGGGCTACTAGCAAGGGATGATGATTATGCTGGCATGTATTTATATTCCACATAAAACTGCTACAATGGAGCTTAAGAAAATTCTGGGATAAATAATCAGCTTTCAGCAGGGAATATTACTTAAAGGTGGGGAATAGAATTTGATTTGCAACAATGATAATGTATCTGGTAGGGCTTAGAAGGGAAAATATAACAATTGAGGGTAGATTTCTGAAGAAATATATGAACATAATTTGGTATGAAAGATGTGAATTCAGTAGTAGGAACATGGAGAGAATAACTGGGCTAGACTAAACAGAAATTATATTTCACAGGAACATGTACATTTAACGAGGAACTTTAACACACATCTAATAACTATTTCAGATCATGTATCAATAATTACTAAGATAAAAATGTAGGACAATGAAGTAAAAATGAGACACTTGTGCTTCTCCATTTACCTGTTAAAAAGAGAGGAATTTAATGAATGGGTAGAAGAAATTATCCAGGAATTACTAGGGAATATAGAAAGTACTCCAGAAGTTATGGCTTGTGAGTGGGGATAAAATGAAAGTGAAGTTTAAAAATAGGGTAGAAATAAAAGAGAAAGCAATATGGTTAAGAATAATTTAAAGGGAATGACAAAGGTTTCAAGTATTACAAAATAAGATGACTACCACAGAACAAGATGAGGTGCAATTACAGAGTGCTAAAGAGAAAGTAAGGGAGTACTTGGATAATATGTATGAGTTAAGAAGGATTGCTGTTAAACAACTGTTTTTTTGATAACTCCGGAGCACAAAAACTTTTGCCACAATGTTATAGGCAACATAAAGTAGAAAGGATTGTTGCTAGACTTAGGGAGCCTAAAACAAGAAAAATAACCAGAGATATTAGTGAAGTATTAGAGATATTTCATAAATATTATGAACATTTGCACAGAGCAGAGAACTGGAGAAACAAACAAACAAACAAACAAAAAAAAACACAAATGGAAATATTTATGGAAGAATTAAATATGCCAAGGTTAAGGGTAAATGAGGCTCAACAACTAACAGTTAAGATTAGAGGAGATGTAAAAATGGTGATATATAGCCAATCTGCAGGAAAGTCTCCAGGAATAGGTGGTATTCAGGTGAAAGTTTGGAAGTTAGGAGGCAAGAAAGTGATAAAGATCTGTGTAGAATAGTGTGTGTATGTTGTACATTTAAGAAGTGCATTATTAAGCAAGCGATAGGCGCAAAAGGTTTATTAATTAAATGAAATGTTTAAAATTAAGATATTTGATAAAACAATTATCAAAAAAGCACATAAGGTGTTCAGAATTACCTCAGAATTGTAAAACGAGCATGTTTAAAGCAAAACAGGCATGTTTAGAGTAAAACAAGCACAAGAAAAGTATAATGGGCTTGAAAAAACATTAAACAAGAAAAATGAATATAATAAAGGGGAAAAGGGGCACATTAAGCATAAATAAAGCAATGCAACTGCATTTTTTGGCAAAGTACTGTGTTTTGGCATAACTACTATTTCACATTGTACTCAGGATACAACTAGAGTTATTCAAAGTATCTCAAAGTGTGTAAAAGTGCTTACAGTGTGCTCTGATTACTGTGCATTTATTCCTAAGAATTTATTTGTATGCAAAGTGCAACTATTTTGTGAAATGCAGTCAAAATACAGCCATTTTGAAAAGTTTCTTGTGCTGGGTGTGTCTATTCATAAAGTGCCACCATTACAGAGTTTCTTGCACTGTAAAGAGTTATTTAGCAAAGTACAGCCATTTTTGGAAGTTTCAGTGTGCTGTGTACTGGTTTATTTGCAAAGTGGAGTTACTTTGAAATGTTTTTTACTCTGAGCTTCTTCTGCTCAATTTATTTGTACAATGCAATTATTTTGAAATGTTTCTTACACTGATAAGAAGTGATTTCTTACAGTACAGTAATGTCAAGAGTATTACAGTGCCCAAGATACTTATTTCATAAGTTCAGTTATTCAGTGGCTTTTTGTGATATTGGGCATAGTTATAAATACTGGCATAAATTTCTGGGATATGTATATGCATGTGTGTATATTCATGCATACTTGCAAAAGTCTTCACTGGTATATGTTAATATAGCAGATGGATTTCAAAAACCATAACCATTGGTGTTTGATCAAAATATTGTAGAGAACTAGAGACTATTTGAGCAAGAGTATGATATTTTATACAATCAGCTTATTCTGACAAAGATGCATGCACCAGAGCATTCATTTTGATAAACCTAGCTGGGTCAGAGGCCATTGAAAGAGAGAATTCATAGGTTCATAGGTTCATAGGTTTATACTAGGCTATCTGTCCCAAGGCATTTATAAGCCTAGCCCGAATTTTTGTGGCTTACGCCACCCCTTATATGATAAAATACTGTACCCATTAGTTTGTTGTGCCTCTGTCCAGCAGTGACACAGAGATGATTCCCGGGGTAAACCTACAATCTCCCATCCACAGGTCAAGATTTCTCTTGAACAGAGCCAGCGAGGTGCTCTGCCTCACATGGACCGGGACTCTATTCCACAGCATAGGGAGTCTCTGAGTGATAAATCTATCCCTCCAGCACGTCCTATTTATATCCATGCTAAGGTTTAAGTCGCTTGCTCTAGTGGTTTTGGTGGATTTGGATTTTTTGAGGTGGAGCATGTCCATTAATTCCGGGTTGGACATGGCCTTGTATGTCAGGCACATGTCACCTTTGAGCAGACGGTATGCGACTGAATAGAGCTGGAGTTTCTTCAATCTGGCAACATATGACAGATTTTGGAGTCCCTTTATCTTTTTGGTGAGAAACTTTTGGGGTCTCTCCAATTGCTGCAGATGTTGGGCGAGATACATCCCGAATGGGGTATTGTACTCGATCATTGGTCTGATAAGTGAAGAGTACAGGGGAACAATGACCTCACTAGATCTGGATGTGAATCCCTTCATGATCAGGTGGGCAATGTAGAAGGTCTTTCTAACCACTTTAGCAACGTGAGTGTCAAAAGAAAGGCCACTGTCAACCTGGGTCCCCAGGTCCCTGATAACCTCTTCTGTGCTTAGTGGATTGCCACCTATATGGTAGCTTGGGGTTACCTTGTTTTTCCCGAAGGGTATGACTATACATTTTTTGGGTTTGTGTATGCATTAATTTGTGTATGCATCAGAATTATATGAGGGAGAAGGTGAAAAACCATCATATTGTTGTACAGGCTGAAACAAGGGAAGACCCTGAGTGTTTGAAGTGCAGATTCAAGGAAATATGTAACCCCTAGACAAATATTACATTAGAGAGGCATTTGTTTTATACAAGAGATCAAAAAACAGAGGACACTTTTGCAGCTTATATAACTGACTTGAGAAACAAAGTTAAAATGTGTCAGTTTGGAGACTTAAAAGATGAGCTGATAAAGGGCAGACTTGTGTGTGGCATTAATAGTGCTGCAGTGAGAAAGATTTTGCTTTGAGACTGTGATTTAAGACTGAGCAAAACTATTGAGATTTGTCAAATCCATGAAGTTACAGAAAGGCACACAAGTATGCTTGCAAGTGATAAGAGCATGGTTACAGCAGTCTCCAAAGCAAATGTAGACAGCATGCAACATGTGAATAGTAGAAGCAGGCCTAAGCACAAGGCAGCTTCAACCCATATGGGTTTACTTGGGAGATCCCATAGTTTTCTAGAAAAGGATATGCTCAGTGTAGAACAAGGGTGAGTCAGCAAAACCCAAATCCAGCTTTATTGTTAACTGTCACAATTGTGGTGCCAACCATGAGTCTAAAAGAGAAAAATGCTTAGCATTTGGTCAGCAATGCCACAAAGGGTAAAAAATGGAACCATTTTCAAAACTTTCGCAAATCAAGTAAACCTCACACAATTATAATGAAGGGTCACTCGAAAAAGCAAGTTGATCATGTAGAGAGTTGCAATTCTAATTTCTACGTAGATGTTGTATCAGTAATTGGTGAAAAGGTTGATGTAGTTGATTTGTTGGCAGAGTGAAATGTTTTGTACTGTCCAGATCAATGCTAGATCCTCTGAGCTTAAAGTGGACACTGGGTTGAAGTGCAATGTTATGTCAGCAGACACACTAGTGAACAACTCAATGTGGCCAGTTATGCAAAATGTGTTGCTTATGGAGGTGCAGAAATTCAAACCAAAGGCTCAGTAGTGCTTTCATGTTATTTGGCTAGGAACTGTTACAGCTTGTTATTCTATGTAGTCTGAAGACCTGTGCCGTCATTATTGGGTCTCAAAGACAGTTTGAGAATGAATTTGCTTTCTTTTACTAAAGAAGTTAATCTTATAAGCACATATCCTAGTTCTAATTTTACTGAAACTATTTTCTCAGAGTATGCTGATGTTTTTGATGGCAAGTTGGGCAAACTTCCAGTTGTGTATTCTATGATGTTAGACCCAAAGGTCAGTTCAGTAGTCAGACCAGCAAGAAAAGTTCAGATAGCTATGCAGGATAAAGTCAAAGCTCAGTTGTACAAAATGGTGCAGCAAGGTGTAATTTGTTTAGTTACAGAACCATCTGAATGGGTGTTGTCCATGGTAGCAGCCCGCAAAAAAGGCTCAGATGAAATTAGAATATGTATTGACCCAAGAGATTTGAACAAAGCATTAAAGAGACTGCATCATTCAATGCATACATTCAAGGAAGTCACAGCCCTAATACCAAATGCTACTGTTTTTTTTTTTTTGTCTTGGATGCAAAAATTTCATTTTGGCAAGTGATGCTTGACTACAAATCCTCATTACTGACTACTTTCAGTACCCCATTTGGCAGATATAGATTCCTCAGGATGCCATTTGGAATAAATTCTGCAAGTAAAGTCTTTCAACATGCAGTGGAGCAATTTCTTTCAGGTTATCCTTGTCCCATAATATTAGATGATTTATTGGTTGGAGGCAATGGTGAAGCAGAACATGACAGAAACTTTAAGAAAGTTCTAGGCAGAGCACGTGAAGTGAACTTAAAGCTCAATCCTCTGAAGTGCAAATTCAGACTACCAGAAGTTACATATGTAGGTCATTTGTTTACTAGTACTGACTTGCAACCAGACCTGTCCAAGCAAGCAGCCATTCTTGAGATGCCAGAACTGGATAATATTCAAGCTCTACAATGTTTTCTTGGAATGGTCAACTATTTAGGCAAGTTTATACCAGACTTCAATGAGTTGACAGCACCTTTGAGAGAGCTGATGCGCAAAAATGTTATATAGTCTTGGCTGGAACAGCAGCAGTGAGCATTTGAAGACCTTAAGCAGAAAATTGTCACCCCACCTACATTAAGATACTATGATGTCAATAAACCAGTAACTCTTTCCTCTGATGCTTCAAAATTTGGTCCTGGTGCAGTTATTTTTCAAGAAGGCAGACCAGTAGCCTGTGCATCTAGACGTCTTACCCAAACTTAAATGCAATATGCTCAAATTGAGAAAGAACGTTTGGCAATAGTATTTGCATGTTCAAAGTTTCATGATTATATCTATAGTCAAGCTATTCAGATTGAAACTGATCACCAACCTCTAGTTACTATCCTAAAGAAGCCTATGCATTCAGCTTCAGTGAGATTACAAAGAATGATGCTCAAATTGCAAAAGTACAACTTCAAAATGGACAAATACAAAAGGCAAACTTCTTTATCTGGCTGATATCTTATCCAGATCACCCAAAAATACAATGGAACAGCTTCATGCAGAGAATTTTGACTTTAATGTCATGGAAGTGTGTACATTTTCTACCATGAGACTTGGTGAGCTGAGAGATCATACAAAGACTGATCCAATTTTTCTAAAACTCAACCACTACATTAATGTTGGATGGCCGTCAAAGTAATCAAGTGTAGCACCTGAAGTGCAAACTTATTTTCCTTACAGAAATGAGATGTTGATGGAAGATGGCATTATTTCAAAGGTCCTAGAATTGTTGTTCCTGCTTCCTTACAACATGAATATATCTAGATTTTGCATCGTAATCACCCAAGTTCCCAATCTACCAAAAGAAGGGCGTGAAAACTAGTATTTTGACCTTCTCTAGTAAAAGAGATTGATAAAGTACTTTCTTCTTATTTAGTATTCAATAGTACTAAACTGCATTTGCAAAAAGAACCACTTCAGCTAAGGCAAGTTCCTGAACTACCTTGGTCAACAGTAGCCACTGATATATTCGAGTGGAACAATCAGCATTGCTTAGTGTTGGTAGACTCTTATTTGAACTGGTTTGAGATTGATTTACTACCTAACCTAACATTCACTGCTATTATCACCAAGTTGAAATGCCATTTCTCAGTCCATGGTAGTCCACACAAAATTATTTCTGACAATGGTACCCAATTCACCAGTCAATTGTTTCAGAACTTTACAAAAGAATGGGACTTTGTACATACTACTAGTAGTCCAGAATATCCACAGTCAAATGGTCTATCTGAACATGCAGTACAGAGTGCAAAACAATTACTTGAGAGGTCAAAGCATGATAATACTGATGTCTTTTTGAATTTACTTAATCTTAGAAAAAAATCCTGTGACAATATACTTGACTCGCCAGCTCAGAGACTTCTATCCAGGCAAACCATAACAACTTTGCTTATTTGTTCCAATTTATTGAGGGCTAAAGCTAAGAACAACAGGACAATTAGAGCCCAATTATTTAGAAAGCTTTCTTTCTATAAGTCCAGTTATGATTAATTGAGCAGATTTCTTCATCCATTGAAAGAAGGAGAGACAGTGGGGATACAAACGTCAAAAGGTTTCGACCAGATTGGTCAAGTAACAGATATATGTACCGACCCACGATCCTACTTTGTAGAATCTGAGGGTGTGGAGTACAGGTGAAATCGCAGACATCTTCTTCCTGTACCAGAATTGATATAGCAGCATTGTTCTTGTGATACAGAATCTAGATCTCAGAGCAATCCAGACAATGTTCCTGTTGCAGAACACGTCTTAACATCTACATCCATTCCTGATGATGTTCCTGATGTCCCTAAAGTTGAGCATTCAGCAGAGACAGTCCCAGTTGCTAGATCTGATTCTAATTTCTATGTCACAGTATTTGGTCGTATTTCCAGACCTAGTGTGAAATACACAGCAACCTAGACATAATTGTCTATATGTATTTAGTTCTGTATGATTGCATGACAAAGAATTATTTGTACTGATTCCATGTCAATTAATGTCATCAACATTGCATGACTTATTTCACAAAGAGTGAGGCTGTAGAATAGTATATATATATATATATATATATATATATATATATATATATATATGTGTGTGTGTGTGTGTGTGTGTGTGTGTGTGTGTTGTACCTTTAAGAAGCATTTCAAGGTTGGCACGTGCATATAAATAGCAAGCATGTGCTAGCTTCAGTGCCATTTTGTGTGTGCAGCCAGAGAGTGAGCATGCATGAGTGCAATAGCTAGTTTGTTTATAAGTTTATCTAAGTTAAAGTTACTAAGCCTCAATCCTGATGTGTTTGTACATAATAAAGCTGCTTGAACAGAACCCACAAAGACTCATCTATTTTATCCTGATTAGATGAGTGACAATCTGGAAGGTTTTGTTTACTAGTATTTTAAAAGGAGTGGAGGCACCAACATCCTGGAAAAAAAGCTGTGGTGGCTATAACACCTAAAGATGGTAAAGACCTATCTGATCCAGATTCATATGGGCCCATTTCAATTCTAAACCATGATTATAAAGTGTTTATGTCTATACTGGCAAAAAGAATGGCAAAGGTGATGCCACAATTGATAGATATGGATCAATATGGTTTTGTGGAGAGGAGGCAAACATTTGACAACATTAATAGAACTGCTGTTATTTGTTTGTCTTGATGTAGAGAAAGCATTCAACAGAGTACACTGGGATTTTATGAGTATGGTAATGGAAGCATTTGTATTTCCTGACACAGTAATAAGGTTAATTAGAATGCTATATGAGGAATTGGAGGCAAAAATCAAAGTGGGAGGGTTCCTCTCTGATAAGTTTTGTCTGAACAGAGGAACCAAGCAGGGGTGTCCTCTTTCCCTTGTTATTTGTGTTATATTTAGAACCATTTGGCAAAGAAGATAAAGGAAATTTGAGGATATAATTGGTATGGTGTTCAAGAAAAGTTGGCTTTATTTCCAGGTGATATTATTTTGTACCTGCAGAACATTCTGAGACAGTTCCAGTTTTTAGGGATATAAAATTAATGAAGATAAAATAAAGGCTATAACTGTAAACCCAAACATGAATTGATTCAGCAATACATACATTTATGAGGGCATGATAAAATTAAGTATTTAGGGGTATGGATAAAAAAATATTCTGTTCTGGAAGCTAAGGATATGTGGGAAGAGACTAAACAAAAGAATACAAAATTGAGAAATTGGAAGCTCTTGCCTATGGATATGGATAGCAAGATACAAACAGTAAAATGTTTTTTGTCCCTTTAATTTTATACACAAGTCAGGCATTTTTATCAGCCAGAAGTGAAGTTGTGGGTAGCAATTAATAAAGATTTGAAGGATTTTATTTGGGAGGGGAAGAGGGCAAGAGTTAAGAGGGATAAGTTGATCCTTCCAATAGAGCAAGTTGGTTTGGGATTATCTGATTTGAAAGGATATTACACAAACAGAAAGCCACAATTCAAATTGGAAAGGGCTGATGAAGCAAGTGGGTAATTCAAGAAACAATGAAAGAATGTGATTTTGGACACAGATCTTTAAAGAGAATAACAACAGTCATACAGAATATTGCATTCATTAAGTGGCGGAAAGTAAGCCAATATGGGAATGGAGAAAGGAGATTCTGCCGATAGGGGTGGCTGTAATTAGGGGTACAGAGAATAGGCTATAGGGGCTGGAACTTACTGGAGGAAGCTAGCAAAGTAACCAAGGTATTGGGAACAAATAATTAGAGAAGGAAATCTAACAGAATGTGAAGAGGCAAATAAGACATTTGGATTGCTGGCTAGCAATTACCTTCCCTATCAGGGATTGATATCAGAGTATAGGCAAAGAGAAAGGGATAGGGGAATCCAAAATGAAAGACCTGTACTGTTTGAGTTTTTAATTGCATCTAGAACAGTAGCTTCTGTTTAAAAAGGGATAATTAGTTTGGCATATAAAATATACTGCTCAATAACTATAGAAATCAATCAGAAGAGGTCAGAAAATATTGGGAAGAGAGATTAGATGTGCAACTCACACAGAAACAATGGGAGGAACTGTGTATGGCTCTGAAATATGAAATAAAATCCAGAAGATTTAGGATTTTTGCCTGGAAGTGTTTGCACAGATACTTTTATACCCCAAACAGACTCCAAATAATTTTTCCTCAGATAGATGGCAAATGTTGGAGGTGTAATGGAGAAGAAAAGGGCATCTGGGAGCATATTTTCTCAGAGTGTAATGAGAGGTGACTTTAAAAATTCCATACAGAGTACTCTGTCAGGAATATTGGGCAAGCAAATGAGTGTAATTAAGGGAATGATTTTTTGAGCTGGGACATAGGATCTAAATTGCCTAGACATAGTAAGGCCTTGCTAAGTTTAATTCTGGTGGCTGCAAGAAAACCAATTGCTAGAAAATGGAAATCAAAATCTAAACTAGCTATACACAAAGTAGTGAATATTGTAACAGAGATAAAAGAACAGGAAATAGTATCTTTAGAAAAGGGTAGGAGTAAATTACATGGAAAGAAATGAAAACTGTGGGAACAATACATGCAGAAAATGTTTTGGAGGAGGAATGAGGTTTAAGAGAACACAGGAATTGAACAATGTGTGTAAAGTTGCTCAGACTATATGATATATAACAATATATGTGATGTTAACTTTTGTAAATGTGAACTTGTTAACACGGTTTGATTACTTTTAAATAAGTGTAAATTTGCTAGTGTCACAAATGGTAAATGAATAAAGGTGTTTAAAAAAACATTTTCAAACACACGTGACCTCTTCAGTATCTGTGAAAGGGCAGAGTTAGTGCATTATTTCACAAACAGGATTGACTCCATATTACACCTTCTGCATTAGAGGATCAGCTCTTCAATGAAGTTTACTTTCAAACATCCTGACATACGTTTTACCAGAGACGTTAAGGAGTACAATCCCTCTGTAACTAGAACACAACCTACAGTCCTTCTTTTTGAAAATAGTAACGATTGTCTGAGTTTGCCATTCCAAATGTACTGTTTTACCCCTCCATGTGACATTGAAAAGATAAAGTTTACCAGGACACACCAATGCTGTGCTAGTTCTTCAGCATGTCTAATCTTCTCATATTGCCTCTCACAGTTTTAGTACTGTGGAATTAATTCCTGTAGTAATCCCATCTGCCAAAATGGATCCATTCCACCATCTGCCAATGGAACTGTCTTCTCAGGGTGGGGTGGGATGGGTTCATGAGTTCTTCACAGTGTTCCTTCTATCACTCAACAAAGGCCTCAGCTGAGGTCAGTATTTTTCACCTTTGTGGAGTCTTAATGCTCTGTCTAATTACCCATATGGTAATGACTCATTGTGCCTCCTTGAATGATCATCTGATCCAAGTAAAACTGTAAGATACTGTTTTTATTTTACATATTCTTTATCGGGCAGGTTAGTCCCACTAGGCTAGTAACATCTTTTCAGGGGAGACTCAAGGTGATTTTTATACTACTAAGGGAAATTTGATCAAGGCTTCAGGGAGCATCTACTCTTTTTGAGAGGTGCTTTGAGATCTTTTACATACACCTGAGCTACCGGCTACTCACACAGATGGGACTTCAGTTTAATATCTCATCTGAAGGACAACACTCTTAGTATTGCAGAACCCCACTTACATTGCAGTGTCAGCCATCCATCCAGCTGGTGTAGGAATAGAACCCACAACCTACTAGACCAAAGGCGAGTGTGCTACCTGTTGCAACACCAAAACCGCACTTTTCCTCTATATATTACAATACATTTGATGCTTCACAAATGTCTAACTATTCGATTCCTATGTTAGCCAGTTGTAAACTATAAGCCAAACCTAATGCTGTTTAAGTGTTACAAAATGGGATAAAATGATTCATATGACTATTCCACTTTAAGCTCTAGTGATCATCAAAGAAAGCTTATTGAGTGATTAACATGAGGAACTATAGTTAAGTAAAAACGTTTAGATATTTTGCAATTACTGTATATCTTACTTTGTGTTTGATACCCCACAACAGACACCTGCCTGTTCACTTATTAATGTTATTTCCAAATGTAAACTGTACATTACTATTTAAATATTTCAAAACTAGATCCGAGTGGTTCATAAAGCCATTGTAAATAAAAATTAAATCATTAAGCGTACCTAAAATATTATACCATTTGTAATTTCTAGGAATATATCGTCCAGACATGCTCTGGTTACAAAGTTCTCTGTGTCTACAGTGTCAAAAATTCTCCCAGGTGCAGCTCTTGGGCACCACTCAGAAGATAGATCTGTGACCTTTTTTCCTGCAGGTTTTGTTTAAGTCATTGGGATCATGACTTTAAAACTGCCAGTGTGGAGCACAGCATTCCCTAAACAAACTCAAAAAATGTAACTTCTCTGATGAAGTTACACATGGCTCAAGAAATAGATACTTGATGGATCCTTTACCATAACAGCTACTTCCTCACCCCTCACCTCTCCATTTACCAACACAGGTCCCATAAGGCTCCATACTTGTCCCTCTCTTATTTTTTCTCTTTATTGATGACCTACCAGGCAAGCTATCCACTCCTAATTCCATTCTTTGTGCTGAAGATATATTTTTTTATTCAGGTCTTCTAGTTCTCAAAAGCAAATAAACCTTTCACACCAAAATGACTTTAACCTTCATTAGAACTGTCTGTAATCTCTCTTAACACTGAAAATTCCACAATCTTGCTTGGGCACCAGTAAGAGTCTTTTCATTCCCATATGAATCAATGCTTTGAATCTGGGAATAATTCTTCACCAGTCATTAACTTTTCTACCCCATGCACAACAACAATCAGCTAGTCTTTACTCAAGTAATGGTTGCCTATAATATCTCCCACATTCTCACTAGAACTTCTCACAGGAGAGCTGTTACTATAAATACCTTTTTACTTTGTTTTGAACACATCTTTCTTGTCACTGAGCTGAAATCTTCTTAAAACATCCACATACTCCAAACTGAAAATAAAATTCCTAGATTCATCCACCTTGGCCTCACCATTAAAAATCTAACTGGCTCCCAGTAGAAAGCAAGGTTTCTTTCTTGCTTAGCACCCTGACATGAAAACTTGCATGACTATTATTACCTTCCACTCAAAATTGCCTAAAATTATGGAATACTTCATACTCCCTAAGGACCTCTGATATCCTACTGGCCCACTCTACATATATCCTCATCACTTGTCAGTTGCCATAGCTGAAGAATCATTTCTGAATTAGTAGCTCTCCATTGGGGCAACATGTGGACCCTCCCTATGTACAAATCACGATAGCCAAAAAACATTTTCCTAAATTTGCATCTCTCCAGTGGAACAACATTTGGACCCACCCTCACTATACTCTTGCCACAGCTGAAAAATCATTTCCTAAATTTGCAGCTCTCCACTGTAATAAGCTATGGACCCCCATATATATATATATATATATATATATATATATATATATATATATATATATATATAGGTTTACTATCATAAATTCGAAAGTAAAAATAAATAATGTCTTTATTTTTGAATTTATGCATCGAAAATGAACATTTTCAAATAATAGTAAACTCGAAAACAAGGGTGTATTGTCGAAAATGTCGCTTGCGACATTTACGGCGATAGACAGCACGCCCACCCTTCCCATAATCACCTACCTACCTAACCGAAACACACAGTTATGCAGGGGGGCTGTGCCCCTGCATTCTCTGGGGGCTGTGCCCCCCACACCCCCCCCAACTTAATATTCCAACTCTGAGATCGCACTACAGTGAGGAAAGGGATGCATTTCCCTAACCGCACTGTACCGCAATCCCCTCCCATGAGCGAAAGTTAGAATTGCGAATGCACAGTTCATTCGCAATGCAAACCTTCGCTCATGTCACCTGTCAGACATGAAGTATTCGAACATCTGATGTTCGAATACGTCATAGCCGTGCAAATGCACGTTGACATAATGATAGCAAACCATATATATATATATATATATATATATATATATATATATATATATATATATATATATATATATATATATATATACTCACCATAGCCAAAAAATAATTTCCTAAATTTTCAACTCTCTACTTGAACAACCCCCATATATATATATATATAATCCGAAGAAGACTACAGCCGAAAGCACTCATCTGGAATAAGCATATCCAGTGACACACTTTATGTTTCTTGATTTTATCGCACTTTTTAAATAAAATTTAGATTTTACTACAGTGGATTTATTACCTCCATGGTGGTATATTTGTGGTGGTTCTCCCATTCTTTACTATTTTTTTCCGTGAGATACCTTTGGCAGCTCACAGGTTTGTTGGTTATTGTTATCATATCAACAAACATGGCATCTTCAATGAACCACAAGATGGCTTTAGGAAAGGCTATAACATATTAACAGCACTTTACATAGCTACCAAACAAATGTTAACAGATCTTAGAGGATGGGAATATAGGAGACATTATATTTATAGATTTGAAAAGATCATTTGAGGGTGTAAATCAAAAATTACTTAAACATCAGGCCTTTGGCTTTAATTACATAACTAACAAAACCTTCACCATAATAAACAACAATCAGTGTTTCATCACAGGTTTATGTCTGACAAAGGTCTGTAATTGGATCTTTATAATTTTTGTTCTTCCTCAGCGATATAGCCAATACTATATCTCTCAGCTCAACAGTACTTTATGTGGATGCCATCCTACTGTATTGCTTATACCCTCCATCAAAGACCTTGAAATAAAATTGCAAAGTGACTTTAATTTTATATGTGTTGCATCATCAACAACAAATTTTTAGCAAAACTCTTCCAAATCAAGTTTTATTCTGTATTTTGCAAATAGCGAGAATTTAGGTCTGCTCCAGGAATTACATATTAGACTTCTACAATAACAGGATTCCACAGCAGTCCTGTTCTTGATACCTAGGACACCAGCTTTTTTTTACAGTTCTTATTTCTTTTTTTTTAAACAAGAATCATCTTTATTAAATTATCATATATGACATAGACAATCTTACATGTATATTAATGAAAATAAACGATACCAACACAATCTTAGTTGCAAAAATTATACATTACAAACCATGCTAACATTACTGTAGCTGTAAACAGTATACATCACTTCTAGTACATCTTGTCATTGTCAGTCATCTGTTACGTAGCTCATTCAGTTCCTGCCTTTTTTTAAACCTCATTCCTCCTCTGCATGTATTGATCTCACACTTCCCATTTTTTCCTATGTAATTTGCTCCTACCCTTTTCTAAAAATCCCAATTCCAGTTGCTTTACCTCTGTTACCATCTTCACTACTTCTAGTAAAGTTGGTTTAGACTTTGATTTCCATTTTCTAGTAATTGCCTTTTTTGGCAGCCATCATAATTAGACTCAACAAGGCCTTATTATGTCTAGGCAATTCCGATTCTGTATCATAGCTCAAAAAAAATAATTTCCTTAGTTACACCAATTTTCTCACCCAGCGTCTCCAACAAAGCAGGCTGCAGGGAATCTTTAAAGTCTGCCAACTCATTATACTCCCAGAAAATATGTTCCCAGTTACTTCTTTCTTCCCCATCATACCTCCAATATTTGCTACCTGAGGAAAATTCTTTATAGTCTACTTGGGGTATAAAAATAGCTATGTAAACAATTCCAAGCAAAAATTCTAAATCTTCTAGGCCTTGTTGCATATTTGGGAGATGTACATATATCCCCATTGTTTCTTTGTAAATTATTTATCTAATCCCTCATCCCAATCCTTTCTAACCTCCTCTGATTGATTCTCATAGTTATCATGCAATATTTTATATGTTCTACTAATTATACCTTTCTTAACAGCAACTTCTGTTTTAGATTCTACTAAAAACACTAGCAGTGCTGGTCTTTCATTTAGGACCCCCTATTTCTTTCTCTTTGCCTATACTCTGATATCAGTCCTTGAGAGGGAAGGCAATCTCTAACCTGTGGTCCAAATAAGTTATTGGCGTCTTCCCATTCTATTACCTTTCCTTCTCTAGTTATTTGCTCCCAATACATTGGTTCCTTTGCCAGTTTTCTCCAATAAATTCCAGCCCCCTCTTGCCTATTGTCTGTATCACTAATTGCAGTCATCCCTATTGGCAGAATCTTCTTTCTCCATTTCCGTGTTAGCTTAGTTTTCAGTATACCTTCTGCTACTTTATGAATATAATAATCTGTATGATTATTGTTATTCTCCTTAAAGGTCTGCATACAAAATTCCAGTCTCTCCTTGTTTCTTGAGCTCCCTCCTGTTTCATCATCACCTCTTTCCACTTTGAGTTATAGTTTTCTGTTTGTACTATGTATAGTAGCCTTGACTGTGTTGCTCTGAAATGCCCCTTCAAATCAGGTAATCCCAATCTGTCCTGTTCTATTGGAAGAATAAGCTTATCCTACTTGACTCTTGTTATCTTCACCTTCAGTTCTTTATTAATTGCTATCTACATCTTCTCCTCTGGTTGATAAAGATATGCCTGACCTGTATATAAGAGTAAAGGGACTAAAAATGTTTTAACTGCTTGTACCTTACTATCGATATCCATGTAACAAAGCTTCCATTTTCTCAGCTTTTGTATTGTCCTTTTTTTAGTCTCCTCCCACATGTCCTTAGCTGCCACACCAGAATCATTTTAATCCATGCTCCTAAATACTTAATTTTATCATTTACCCATAAGTATGGATATTGCTGAAGCAATTTGTATGTGGGCACATCATTTATCACTATTGCCTATGTTTTAGCTTCATTAATTTTGTATCACAAAAAATTGAAACTGTAATGTCCCTTTCTGGTTTTATCAGGTAAAATAAAATAATGTCATCTACAAACAGAGCAAGCTTTTATTGACTACCATACCAATTATATCTTGAATTTCTGAGTCCCTTATTTTCTTTGCCAATGGTTCTAAATATAGTGCAAATAACAAAGGGGAGATAGAACACTCCTGTTTGTTTCCTCTGCTCAAGCAGAGATTATCAGAGAGGACCCCACCCACTTTCATTTCCGCCTCCGATCCCTAATATAGCCTCCTAATCAACCATATAATTTTATTAGGGAATGTAAATCTTCCATTGCTCTGCTCATAAAGTCCCAGCTTACATTGTCAAATGCTTTCTCTGCATCAAAACCCACCAACAACAGTGGTATTTTCTTACTCTGGATCATCAGTGTTCTATTAATATTACCAAATGTTTGCCTCTCCTCCACAAAACCACACTGATCCATATCTAGCAATTTTGGTATCAGTTTTGCCTTTTTTAACCATTAAATAACATAAACACTTTATAATCATGGTTTAGAACTGAAATGGGCCTGTATGAATCTGGATCTGATGGAGCGTAACCTTCTTTAGGTATTATAGATACCACCACTTTCTTCCAGGATGTTGGTATTTTTCTTCCTCTTAAAATATTGTTAAACAAAACCTTCCAGATCTTTATCATTTTTCCGTCTTAGTTACCAAACTTTCACAGGAATATCATCTATTTCTGGGGACTTTCCTCTAGACTGGTTATACATCACCATTTTTATCTCATCTCCTCCTATTCTAACTGTTAGTAATTGAGCCTCCTCTACCTCTAACCTTAGCATAGTTAATTCTTCCATAAATATTTCCATTTGTACCTTTTCTTGATTTCCATATTTCTCTTCTTTATACAGATTTTCATAGACTTTCCAAAATATTTCTAATACTTCTACAGGATCTCTCTAAGCTGGATGATAGCCCTTTCTACTTTCTGTTGCCTGAGTCATTGTGGTAATAGTTTTTGCGGTCTAGAGTTATTATCAAAAAAACAGTTGCTTAACAGCAGTCTTTCTAAAGTCATGCATACTATCGAGATAATTCCTTATTTTCTGTTTAGAATTCTGCA
Organism: Protopterus annectens; assembly: GCF_019279795.1. Lineage (NCBI taxonomy): Eukaryota > Metazoa > Chordata > Ceratodontiformes > Protopteridae > Protopterus > Protopterus annectens. The sequence goes on from NC_056737.1 coordinate 191,402,136, forward strand.
GTTGCTCCTCTTCTTGTTCTGTGAGATTCACCCTATTTTGCAATACTTTAACATTTGTCAGTTCCTCTAAATAATTCTTGTTGCTTCTTAACCATATCTCCTTTTCCTTTATTTCCACACTATTTTTAAACTCCACTTTAATTTTATGCACTCCCTAGCTATATTTTCAAAAGATTTTTTTTTATCTTCTGTAATAGCTCCGGAATAATTTCCATTACCCATTCCTTATATTCCTCTCTTTTCAAAAGACAGGAGGGAAAGCTCCAGTGTCTCATTTTTATTTCATTACCCTGTGTTTTTATTTTAGTTATTATTGGCGCATGCTCTGAAATACTTATTGGGTGCATATCAAGACCTTCAATTAAATGCACATGTTCCCGAAAAATGTAAATTCTGTAAATTCTGTCTAGTCTAGCCCAGTTTTTGTATCTTGGGCAATAATATGTAAATTCACTCTGAACTCGTAGTACTAAATTTACAGCTTTCATACCAAATATTTTTATAAATTTCTTTAAAAATTTACCCTACATTGTTATATTTCCCTCAGGGCTCCCAGACATATCTTCAGTATTGCAAACCACATTCTAGTCTCCACCTATAAGTAATATTCCTTGCTGAAAGCTGATTATATCTCCCAGAATTTTCTTAATCTTTCTATTATAGCAGTTTTCAGTGGATTATAAATGCATGTCATTGTAATCTCCTCCCTTGCCAGTCGGCCCTTAGTACTACAAATCTACCATTATTGTCTTCTTTATCCTCTTCTATTACTATTGGAGCTCCTCTTGCAACTAATATAATTACTCCTCTCTTCCTGCTGAATAACCATCCTGAAAGCCTATCTTTATCAAATTCACATGTTCAGTTCTTTCCAAATATGTCTCCTATAGCATAGTTATTTTCAGTCTATATTTTAATAGAATTCACTGTTCTTTCTTTTTTGTATTTATCTGTGAGGGGAATAACTTTTAAAGACATTATAGAAAGCATCATATTCTTGAGAGATTATTATTTCCACCTTTAATGTATAACAGAATTTAGTTAAATGTCTATTTTCAGCTTTTGTGTTACATGCGCGTAGTGTTTGGCAGGTTCATCTTTTATACAGTTGTTTCTTGTCATCTCCATTTCAGCATATGTCCCATCTTACAGAACTTTTTGTTTAATTGAAAACTCTCAAACAAACACACACGCGTGCACACACACACACACACACACACACACACACACACACACACACACACACACACACACACACACACACACAATTCCCCGTAAAACCTATTAACTTAATAATAACACACAAAACTTTGTACATATTCAAATATTGAAAATTTACCCTCATAATATGAGCAAATGTTCCAAACTGATAGCCACACAACCAGACTCAAGCTAACCTAAAAGAAAGGTTATCCAAGCTAAGACACATGGTATAGCCTATGGTTCTATTAAGTGATGTCTGCTTTTGTCTTATCCTTATAGCTCTCTCAGCTAGGAAAACACTTGAATGCTTTCAGAAAACATTTCTCCAAGCCATTTCTCTGTATCAGATTGTCTGCTAGAGACATGAGAACCAGACACAAAACTGTTTACTAGGAAAAAAGCCTTATAATATTCAATATTATTTTTCATTTACTTGTCTCATAACTCTCATTACTAGATGAAGCTAAAGGCCTTAACCCAGTTATTCCACTATGCAAAAATGAGAAAAAGCACACTCATTTTTTGTCATGTTCTTTTAACCAGATCCTTTTTTACATTGCAATACCTACATTTCTTAAAACTGAACAAGGAACCAGGAAAACCACTGAAACTCAAACACTAAACACAAAAATCACCACAGAAGCATCAAGAGCACACCAGATTGAAGTTTATTAATCCACAAGTAAAACACATTTAGCGCTTTCGTCCCTGGTAAATAGGACTTCTTCAGAAAAAGTAAAAAAAAACTCAGAACATTCCTTTTTATACATAAAACCCCTCCCCTACATTTGATTGACAAGAAACATCAGCAGGAAAAAAGTAACGCCCACTTTTGTGAGTTTTACTCTATAGCAACACAGTCCAATTGAAGTAAAAGCAAGCAATCATTATAGATAGAACATTCTGCAATTAAAATATCAAAACAGTTTACACTCATAAATACATACAAAGTAACCATAAACATATGTAAATATAGAAAACTGTGTGTATGTAAAAATATATTACATTAAAAACATTTATTATACTTTCCATAGAAACAGTGTCAGCATATTTGTCCACCTAATGTAATATGACTCATACAATATTAAAGAATACAAATATGCTTGTTTTTTTGGATGTTAAAGACAATTACTCCACCCTATTAAAATCCAGAATACTGCATCACATTAAAATCAAAATCAGAGAGCAACCAATAGACACAATTTTGTTCAGTCCACAGGGACCTGTAGCATTCATCTTAAGCTGCCACTTTAGTTCTTTGACATCTAATAAATCATTCCAAGGTCCCCCTCTCTCATCTAGTTTTATATCTTCCACTATATAAAACTAAAAAGTGTAGCCATTGTTTTTACTAATGTATCTCTACAAAGCATTATATACTTATTTCCTTTTGATGTTGTAAAGATGTTGATACACCCTTGTTTTAAAAGTTTTCTCAGTTTTACCTATATAAAAACTGACAAATGCAGTGCACTGGGCCACATAAAACTGAACAATGAAAAAGAAGGAGAGAAAGAAACAAAAAGAAAAAAAAAACAGGAGCACCTATTTACATTAGTATCCCCATTACTCGTAAAAATAACTGAAAAAATTACTTTATAACATGCAAAGAAAATCATGCATCATTCAAATAGTACCATTAAGAAAAAAATGTTTTATTTACAGTTAACTTTTTCTCTCCTCTTCCCCTCTCCTGAGTATTTTTCAGACATTAATGACATTTCGTAGGGCATATGCCTTAGAGTCCCCTACAAGTTTAACAAAGTCCAAAAAAGTGGAATATTTCCAGATTTTCTTGTTCTGTCATGTTTCACAAATATCATTATTGCTTTGTAATCCCACATTTGTCACATTTCCAAGTTAATGATTTTATTCTCCAAATGTTAATGACATAAAGTAGGGTATATGCTTTACAGTCCCCTACAAGTTTAACAAAGTCCAGGAAAGTCCAAAATTTCCAGATTTTCTTGTTCTATTCCTGTTCATCTCCTTCTCCCAAACCATGTCTCTGCTTCATTTTAAGAATACTCTTAATTCTTCTAGTCAACTGTTGTGCTTTTTTCTCTCTCTCAAGCATTTTCCATTGAAACACTGGAAAAGGTTTCACTGGCATAGTCTCTGTGGTCTTTATTACCAGAAGAATAAGAAGCAGAATCTCCTTCTATTTCACAGCTCACTTTTTGTTGGATAAACTTTTGTATTTCTTCCTTAGCATGTATTTCATCAAAAATTGATTGTATTCCTCCAGGGAAAAATATTTTGAAGATAGCTGGATACAGTAGTTTGAATCTCACATCTGCTTCTCAACATTCCCTGAAGAATGGGATAAATTTACTCCTCTTCTGCCTGGTGTACAATGAGTAGTCATTATCCACAAATACTCTGTGGTCTCCCACTTTTAGTATTTTGTCCTTCTGCCACAGATATGTCAGAATCAACTCCTTCTGCTGGTAAGATTGCATCTTTGCTATTAAATGTCTAGGTTATTTTCTCATAGCCAGGTTTGGAGCATACACACAATGTGCCTTTCAATTAACAATTCCTGTTGTGGAATACCAGTCCAATTGTTTATTTGTGTTTTCAAAAAATCAGTATAGTTATGTTCCCTCCAGCTTCTCTAGTACAGCAGAAAATCTCAGATTTTCCATATATGGTCTGTCCCCTTATTCTATTATTTTTTGAAACCTCTCTTCTTGTGCAGTGTCATATTTAGCCAGCCTTTTCTTCATTTCAACCTCTGAGTTTTGCAGTTTTATCACCTTATCTGAATATCTGTTTAAAGCTTCTTCTATTTTTCCAGCCTTTTATTGTTTGAGTTGATATACTCCACCAGTGTTTCATTTATTTTATTCAGGTCTGTGTGCAGTTGCCTTATACTTCCCTCTAAGTTACTGAAAGTCATGTCTGGAGCTTGGACTGCTTTTTGCTGAACAGCTACAGTACTTTTCCCAGACAGTATTTTTTTTTTGTTGTTGCCTTTTGCAGCTCATTTTCCTTCAGGTCCTCTGTATTTCTTTTTTTCCTGGCATCCAGGCAGTGCACTTGCTAGCCAATTACTGAAATGTACCCAGAAATCTAGGTCCACTGGCTTTTTCTGCTGAGTTTCTGTTTTTACACTGGCAGAGCTAGAATTTTCTCAAACAACTTAAGACCTGTTACTCACTCTCCAACTACATCATCCTTTAAGCTATGATTCCTAATTGCTTTAAACTCAACATCCAACACAAATATCATGCAGATCACCTTGAACAAAATTTGCAGCTTCTTCATTCTTTCCCCTAAGACAGAACACCACTGTACTTCTGTACAAAAAGCCAATTGTTGCCAGAGTAGCATTTCTTCTTTCTTGTCTCACTTTTAAAATGCCAAATTGCAGCTACTTCCCTCCCTTTCTAATAAACTTTGTGTGCTGTGCATACATAGATTATATCCTGAGAGAAAACACATCAGACTATATACAGCCTTAGTTATATCACAGTTCAGAAAACATATTGGTGAGAAATCCTTCTGTAAAGTCATTTCAGCTAACTGGAACCATCAATCTAAATAATTGGGAGGTGAAGCACAGTTCCCTGTCCACAAGACAAAACATAAAAAACATCATCCTAAAAGTAATAGCTCTATCTGTTTGTTGGTTAGCAATATGTTTATTTTACAAGACATTGGAATGGTAATTCATCTCTGGGACAAAGCACAAATTCCTTAAGATTCTAAGAGCAGAATAAGTTGTTTCTTGCATTTATTTCATTGAATCACACTTCATTAATGCTTATAATTGTGCTATACAGCCAATCTACTACATTTTGCACCTTTATACAGCTTTTTTTACTGTTTCATTGCATTTTTACTGAATTACTAAACTGTAAACTGCTTTTTTATACTGAGACTTATATTTTCTGTTTGTGAGTGCTCTATCTGTGCTTTTCTGTGCATTTATTGTGAGGTTTCTGTGTTCTACCCAGGTAGCATAATCTGGATAGAGGTGTGCTGCTATCCAGGCCTGGTAGTTTTGTTTGTTGAGTTTCCTGTCTTTCTGGCAGCCATCGTCTGCTGATAGTGTCTTGTCTTCTTCATTATTGAAAGTAACAGGGTTTCCTGACTTTCTCTAGCACGAGTGATTGGTTGTGAGAGCAAGGGCTAGGAGGACTGGGTAGTAATTTGTGCTTCTAGATTCTTCCATCCTTTCTAGTATATAAACCCTGTGTCTGTAGGGGGCTGTGCTTGTATTTACCAGGCTGTGGAATGGTGATTTATCACTGCAACAAAGCAGAAATTCCTTAAGATTGCAAGAGCAGAATAAGTTATTTCTTACATTTATTTAATTGAATTACACTTCTTTCACACTTATAATTGTGATATACAGCTAATCTACTACATTTTGCACTGTTATAAAGCTTTTTTTTACTATTTAAGTGCATTTTGTTTGCAGTTAAAAGCTTTCTCTAGATTCGCCTTGCTCCTTTATCTGTTTTAAACATTCATTTAGTGGCTAGAACTAGTAGCTGTAATAGCTAGTAGCTGTAATAGTGTCCCAGCCACTGTACCTATTGGTGTCTTGTTCTTATACTTGGTGGCTTTGCAGTTCCCGCCCAATACTGTCTGTAAATTTTATCTGGGACACTCCTCTCAGTCTAGTGTCATCAGCTCATTCTACCTAAAACAGAGAGAACATTTGAGAAAGCCAACCCACTTAGGTTCTTAACCTTGAATTATCTTCTGTTCCTACTTTCTCCCTTTCCACTTTACTAAAACAGAACAAAAAATGTGCTACAATCTCCTTGTGTTCTGAGTGTGCTTCTCAGCTGATAAGTATATTCTGTGGCACTTTTTAAGTGTTCAGAGTTGAATGAAACAATAAAACAATAATCGAATTCAGTTCAGAATACAGTTTGAATAAATTGCATATACTTAAACTGTATTTGCTGTAATATTGCTAAATACACAAGTGTGCTAGCTTGTACTGCACTTGAATTGTTTTTAGCTCTGTTTTAGCTGCTTTTCTGTAAAAAAAAAATAGTCTAGTCCAGCTACAGATTTGCTGTATCCAGGACTGTTTGTAAGCTTCTGAGTGCTCCAAGCCTTTCTGTGTTGGAGGGAAGCCTTCTAGCTTATCAGTGGGAGCGGTAAGCACTAGGTAGCCTATATACCACAAAAGGATTGGTTTCTGGCCAAGAAATTGTAGTTATTGGCCATTTGGGCAGTTTTTCCATCTCTCTTAGCTTTTCTGGTTTAAAAGTCTGCATTTGAGCTTGTTTCCCGCTTTTCCTCTAACTAGTCTAGTCCAGATACATATTTTCTGTATCCAAGACTGTTTGTAAGCTTCTGAGCCCCTAAGCCTTTTTGTGTTGGAGGGAAGCCTTCTAACTTATCAGTGGGAGTGGTAAGCACTAGGTAGCCTATCTACCACAAGATGAGCAGTTTCTGGGCAAGAAATTGTAGTTTATTGACCGTTTGGGCAGATTTTCCATTTCTTTCAACTTTCTGATTTAAAAGCCCGCATTTGCGCTTTCCCCACCTTTCCTGTAACTAGTCTAGTCCAGATACAGATTTTCTGGGGTCTATATCACATTGTTGAACTTGTATAAGTTCGACCGATGTAATATCGAACCCAAAAGTCCGAAACCGCACAATAACGAACACACAAAACAGTGATTTCTTTTTTCTCAGGGAAAAAAAATCGCTGTTCCCTAACAAAAAAAGAACATAAACCTTAAACTAAAACTAAAGTGGGTATCTTTGCCCTCACACCCCCCAATGTGGGGGGCTGTGCCCCCCACACCACCCCTACTTAAATATACCAACTACGAGATCACACCACAGTGAAAGAAATAGCAAATGGATTTTTTTTCCCTGGGAAAAAAATCAATGTGCCATGACTTCGCTATTTTTGCTTTTCGGACTTTTGGGTTCGATATTACATTGTTCGAACTTATACAAGTTTGACAATGTGATATAGACTCAGTTTGCTGCATCCAGGACTGTATGTAAGCTTCTGAGCCCCCAAGCCTTTCTGTATTGGAGGAAACCTTCTAGCTTATCAGTGGGAGTGGTAAGCACCAGGTAGCCTACCTACCACAAGAGAGGTGTCTGGCCCAGAAATTGTAGTTTATTGGCCATTTGGGCAGTTTTTCCATCTCTTTCAACTTTCTCGTTTATAAGCCCACATTTGCGCTTGTTTCCTGCCTTTCCTTTAACTAGTCTAGTCCAGATACAAACTTTCTGCATCCAGGACTGTTTGTAAGCTTCTGAGTGGTGCCAAAGTCTGCTCTTCAAATTTTCTCTTAGATCTGTTAGTTTTCTCCTCTACTGCCCTTTTACTAGCTTATTAGTCTAGCACTTTACCATACTTCTTGTAGCAATTATTGTAGCACACAAAAGTGCTATCGGCACTAAACGTTCTCCAAGGAAACTCCAGTACTTATTATTAATGGCCCCCCTGCAGGCATGTCTAAAGGTCAGTTCCCTGTGCTTTCTCCTATTAACCTAGTGAACTTGGGCATCCTGAGGCAATGTAAAAACTGCCTCATGTACACCGACAACCCTCTCCTCTTACCTCCCAACACTTAGACTTGCAAGAGATGTACTTATATATCCAAATTGGAAGCCACGCACTCTCCAGCCAAGACCGGAATAGCTGGTCAAGAGAAGAAGGACAACACTTGCACCACACCACATGGAACACATAGGCCTCCAGAAGACACACCAGCACTGCCTTCACATAAAAACACAAACCACACACCTACCTTTGTAGAGGTTCTCAATAAAAATCTACCGAAACAGCAGAGACCTCCAAGGCAGAAAAGTACTCAACCACCACAACACAACATTAATCAAGAGACATATAACTCTCCTAAACAGTGTGCCCCTCAACCAAAGCCCCTAAGGCAAAACAGCATGCCCAACACACTAGTCATAAGTGACTCAGAGAGGCACACTGATGTCCCACTCACTAGGTTGAATTAGGAGAAAGTAACAGTCAGCTGCCTGTCAGGTGCCAGGATCCACCACATAATGCACGCACTCAGGTCCCTCAACAACAGGTACAAATATGACTCTGTCATTGTACATATGGGTGTGAATGACCTGAGATGTACCTCCCTAGACTACATGAAAAGAGACATGGAGGAGCTCTCGGATTATGTAGCCCAGGTGGGTATAACCCTAGCCCTGAGCAGCATCCTACCATCACCCAGAATTATACCACAGTACAAGCAGAAAATGATTGATTTCAACACCTGTCTAAGTTTCTGGTGTCATTCTAAGGGGATCCAGTATCTGTCTGCCTGGGATGACATGATTGACAGACCTTGATGCTTTGCCAGAGATGGCCTGCATCTGTCACCGCTGGGCTTCCGGATACTGGCCAAGGCTCTTGACACCCCTATAGTGCCTTTTTATGTGGTGTTCCAAAGACCAAATTACCACTGTAACAGCTACAAACAAATGCAATCTGAGGGTCATGTTGCTCAATGCTAGAAGTCTGAATCTCAAAATGTACTCACTCAAAGCACTCCTTAAAATAGAGAACATCGACATTTGTGCTATAACAGAGACCTGGTTCAAGGCAGCAGAAAGTACCCCTGCATTACCAGACTATAACTCATTCCACACCTTTCAGCCCCAGAACTTGGACCGAAGTACCAAAGTTGGTGGTGTTTCCATATTCATAAAGGATGCACACACCTCCAGACTGATAGCCCAACATAACGCATCAGAGATACTTCAAGTGCATCTAACATTGGTAAGCGATTCAGGTTGTAGCCTGCTATAGGTCCCCAACCATGTCCCAAGATTCACACTCCATGTTCCTAAGCACCCTGGAGAATATTAGGGTCCAATCTAACACTCTCATTCTGGGCGACTTCAACCACCTCTCCATTAACTGAGAAAACTACTCATGTACCAATACACTTGCCCAACGTTTCCTGGAATTCATTAATTCCAATGCCCTGGACCAGCTCGTTCTTGCCCCCACTAGAGGTAGCAATATCCTTGACCTGGTCATTACTAACATGGGTGACCGTTGCTCTACACCAATAGTCAACTCATCCCTGGTTAGATCTGACCATAAACTAATCACCTTGGAAATCCACATCCCTCTCAACACCCCCCCCCCCCGCAAAGGTAACCACCATGAAAAACATCTCCAAAGCTAACTTTGGCTCCTAAAAACAGAGGTGGCTAAATTCACGGCATCCATGCAAATGGTGAATAGTTGCATGATTGCTGAAGCATACACCAATGCACTTTACAAAGACGTACACAAATGCATGGATCTCACCATAACTAATAGAACCAAGACACTCTCCTCCAAAAAAATGAAGCCAATCTGGTGGTCCTCTGCCATAAACAAACTCTACAACAGAAGGAAGAAACTAATGCAGAATAAGGTGAAGTCCCAAGACTAGAAAAACTCCCTTATCAGCCTCAACAAAAAGTTGAGATCCTTCATCAAATCCTCTAAAGCTAGCTATGAAAATGGAATTGCAGCAGATAGTAAAGACAACCACAAGGCCTTCTATAGTTATATAAAGAATCTCCAGATTTGCTTTGCACAATTGTATCTCTTATACTGAGCCAACAGATATTGCCAATATACTGTTCGACAGATTCAGTGCCAACTTTACCCCTCCCCCCCAAAGGACCATCACAATACCAGTAGATTGCCAGGCACCCAGTATTACTGCTGCACAGGTTAAAACAGCACTGTCTAAGGCCAAGAATACAGCTTATATGGGACCTGACCCTGGCTGTGTTCTGCATGAACTATAGAGTGAATTTGCACCCCACCTGTGTGCCCCCTGTTCAATCACAGCCTCACCTTAGGCTTTGTCCCTACCAAATGGTGCAGTGCTACAATCATCCCTCTCTACAAAGGAGGAGTTACTACAGACCCTGGGAACTATTGCCCTATTAGCCTGATGAGTCTGATATGCAAAGCTATGGAACACATCATCATGGACCTAATAAACAAGGGTATAGGGAATCTTCAAACTCTGGATCCCACACAGTTTGGTTTTGTGAAGGGTAGATCATACCTACTCAACACGGTCGACTTCTTTGAGTAGGTCACCAGAGCTGTGGATGAAGGCTAGGTGGTTCATACAGCCTATCTTGATCTGGCCAAGGCCTTTGATACCATTCCCCACTCAGGAATCATAGAAAAACTCACTAAGCTAGGCATCAATGCCTATATCAATAGATGGGTTGCAAACTGGCTCACAGACAGAACCCACAGTGTGAAAGTAGATGACTTCAAATCAGACTGCCAACTAGTCACAAGTGGAGTCCCACAGGATTCGGTCCTGGGTCCTCTCCTGTTTGGTATCTACTTCTCTGAAGTCCAGGCCAATACAAAGGGACTCTGGCTGACAAAGTTCACAGACAATTGCAAGTTGGGAGCTATTATTAACTCCCCAA